>NW_023458569.1:2696375-2697261 GCF_013731165.1 Rhagoletis pomonella | reverse complement strand
TTTCCCCTATATGATAGTTATATATATATCTCGATTCCTAGACGTGATCCAGCGAAACGCCGGGACACGTATAACTTGTTTTTGACCGATATAACATTTCCCGTTGGTTTCATCCCATCCCGATTTTGACTGTCGCATAGTGTTATCAATGAAAGTATTACGTTTACCTGCACTGGCCCTACAATTACCTAATTTTACAACCTTTTATTTATTTTGTTCATCTCGCAGAACAACGAAAATGGCTATAAATTTATGTAGTTATATAGATAATTAGATAACATTCGGTAAAAATTTCGCTTGCAGTAATTTCTACATGGTAAGTGCTCCGCCAATATTTGGTTTCATAGGGATTCGGATACCATCCTCATTGAAGTAGTAAAGAAAATTCGCTTAAGTGCCTTTTTCGGTTACGTGCACAAGTTTTTCGTGCAAAGAAGGATGTTCAGCTAAGCAAAATATACTGTAATCTATATCACGGCGCACGGCAATGCGCGCGAGTGACGAAAGCAGCAACAGTAGCACGCTGAAATGACTCGCTTATATATACACGAGATTTGGAAGTTTTTATCCAGACGTCCAATCGACATGTTTGAGATATCGTTGAAAAGGTCTTGCAGAGTGTGTTCAGAAAATATATTCAAGATTAACCGGATTCTTAAAAATTAGGCTAAAGTGTTGCGAAACAAATAAAGTTTTTTTGATTTTGCCGGTTTAAGGGGGCATGTGGGCACACCCAACATATTTAGTGCTATTCTATAGGCCAATACCTTTAAAACGGTACATTACATATTAAGTTCCGGCTTCTAGTTGAAAAGATATAGAGGTAAATGTGTTTTGGTTCATGTCTCCACTACGAGATGCTTTGGTATGTATGTGGCGTCTGTAC
>NW_023458569.1:2673923-2696275 GCF_013731165.1 Rhagoletis pomonella | reverse complement strand
TTTTTTTCAAACTTTAAGGAATTAAAGTACACAAAAAAATAAGAAGGTTTTGTTCCAGGATGTTTTGATTCGTATGCCTTTGTGGGCGTGGCTGCTGCCTGAAATTCGAAAAACGGCAATTTTTAAACTACCACTGAGGCCGCACTACTCAGTCCATGTCATTGATGTGGATATCAGTAGAAGGGTCTTCAAACAAGCTATCTAACGCTATCTTTTGTGTTTATAAGATATAAATACGCCATAACGTTATCGCCTGAAAACTAAAAATCGGGCTGCTAAAAATAGAGATTTCGGGCAGTTTCTCAAAAAACAAAACCTTAGCTTTCATCTGGTATATAGCTTATATCTGGGAAAACTCTTGTTGTGGAGATATTGCTATTCAAATTGAAAAAATGTCGCTCCAAAAAGGGTCAAATGGTTAAAAATTAACATATCCATCTAATTTGGTTACTTTAAGATATAAAAATAACATACCCAGTTCCCCGAAAAAAATCGCCCATTCCCCGATTGCCACTTAAACCGAATTTCCCTGCAAATCGGGGAATTTCCCGCGAGTTGACAAGTTGAAGGATGCAGCTGTGCTAATCACTTCGTACATGCCTTGGAAACCACAATTTGTGTGTATTTTAGAGTTTTTTTCAGTCACATGCCGAAATTGTAACATTCTTCCCCATTTTAATTGCAGGTATGTACACAGTATTTAACTATGCTACATGGGTTTATCACCCGCACTTAACCTCCCTGGTATTTACCTATAGTTGTACATAAATATTTATGTATGAATGCATTTAGTTCACCCAGTGTGCCGCTACTACTTACATACATATGTATAAATTGCCACTGAACAAAACTGCTTGAGAAAAAATCATTAGTTTAATAGCACGAGAGCAACACCGTACACGTGATAGAAGTAAAGCTTCTTAAAAAAAGCCCATGTGTGCGCCCCACACCCAGTAGAAATCTTAACAACAATTAAACTACGAGGCAATCAGATGAATACAGTTGTTTATTGTATCCAAAGTTGGTACCAAGTTGATAAGTTTACATCATTTCTCATATTTATTTTTTATTTTTTCGAATACATTCATCCTTGATATCATCATATCCTTGATCATCCTTTTTCGCTTTATTCCGTATTCGAAAAACTATGTGTTTCAATGGACACATCGATTTGAATACATAATTTAGATTTAGAGAATATTTTTCGCAATTTACTTGAGAAAAATAAAACATTTAGTTTATTGTTTGTATTTTCGTCGATTTTAAATTTGCTACCCCAAAATAACTGATATCAAATAAAACACCTCTTTGAGGTAAAATTTTCGAGTGACGAAAGCTGAACTAGAAACACAAAATTTATGATATCAATTTCGTGACGAAAATTATACACATTTTTTAACTGCCTTTCAAACGTACGGATAATCTTTTTTTATTTATTCGGAACGTTGCGAATTTCCGTTTACTGCTAGAAACACAATTAAAAAAAAAAAACAGAACTTTTGCAACTATTCGTATGAATAAAAAAAGATTTTCCGTTCGTTTGAAAGGCAGTTAAAAAATGCGTATAATTTTCGTCACGAAATTGATATCATAAATTTTGTGTTTCTAGTTCAGCTTTCGTCACTCGAAAATTTTACCTCAAAGAGGTGTTTTATTAGATATATAATACGCGAAGGCATTTTTTGTGCAGCATAAAAGATCTGGACCGTTCGGTCGATTTTCAATAATGGGGTGTCAAATTAAAGCGCTTGGCCGGTAGATGTGCAAAATGGTTTTATATTTTCGAAAAGAGTTGCCACCTCTAGAAAAATTGAATTCAAATCATTTAATAAGCACTGCCTTAATAACAGCACCGTTCGTTCGATTTTCGTAAATAAGGTGTTAAATTAAAAGGCTTCTACTGCAGATATGCAATAAGGTTTCACTTTTTTGACAGAAGTTGCCACCTTTTAAAAAATTATATTCAAATTATCAAAAAAAATCAAATATTACAAAATGGGTATCAATAAAAATGGTCTTGAAAATATTTCTTTCTTAACTTGACTATAAGAGGGTTGCCACCTATTTAAAAAATCAAATAATATTTGAATTAAGGAAATTAATTAGAAAAAAAATGTTTCAACATATGGGTGCAAACGAAAGGGTGCGCAGAAGGAAGCAGTTTAAAAATATTTTGATGTGGGTTGCCACCTGCTTCAAATGTCGAATTTAGTTAACTTTTCCGAAAGTTATGTATGTATATGAAATGTCAAAATATGTAAGTCAAACTAAAGAGTATTAAGAAGTCTTTAGTTTAAACATTAAGAATATTTTTAAGGTGTTAGAAAAGGGTTGCCACCTGTGGGTATCAGTCGAATGGGTTTGAAAAATCTTTATTTCGGAACTATATTTAGCGGGGCTGCCACCAGTGGCGTGCCTAAATGATTCAATCGAGGCAAGCCCAAGCCAATATAACCTCGGAAATAAAAGAACTAAATAAATAAAGTCAAGTTTATTTTAATTTATCCTTAGGAAAAAATAAAGTCGAAAAAATTACAGTCGCACCATATTTTGACAAGTTTTAGTATACATTTTTTTCGTTATTTAATTTTGCTTATTTTTTATAAATATAATAATTCATTCTTTGAAAAACCCGTGTAGGTCTAAGTTTCAAACTTTTTGCAATTAAAAAAAAAATCATAAAAATTTGGAATTTTTTTAATAGGATTTCCTAGAAAGGTTCTAAGTGTGCAGATTTGTAGCCAGTGTCAGTTTCAAATGGGTGAAAAATACCCTTAGGGCTGGTTTCTCCAACTCAACTTAACTTAGTTTAGCCATTTTTTGGACTTAAGTCAAAAGTTAGCCTACCTTTTACACAGCCTATTCTTGACTAAGTCTAAAAAATTTGCTAAACTAAGTTTAGTTGAGTTGGAGAAACCAGCCCTTAATATTTTAGATTTTTTTGTCCCATTTGCTTCCATTAAACGAATAAACACATTTTATTTTTATGTGGAGGAAAACCGTAACTTCGTCAAAAAAACAAATTCTAAAACATCAACGTTAATTTTTATCCACTTATATTTTATCATACTAGAATTGAATGAGCTACAAAACTGCATACTCAGAATCTTTCTAGGAAATCTAATCAAAAAAGCTCGAAAGTTTTACGAAAGTTTGTTGATTTTTTTATATTGCACATGGTTTGAAACTTGGATTTACACATTAAATTTTTGAGTCACTTGGTGCCTTTTTGTTGCATTTGTTAAATTATTCAAGTCTTCATATCCTGACGAATTCCACACGTTTTATTCGTTTGAAAAGAAAATGCAGTACCAACAAAACTATTTGTTCAAATATGTACTTTTGTGGGATATATTAATTTGTGTAACACGCAAATCTAATGTTGGTTTATTTAAGCAATTAACTCTTTCTTTTTGACCAAATTCAAAGTTCCTATTTTTTTGTTGTTCATTAGATCTTTAGTGCACAGAAGATCGTCGCAGTTTACAATTTCCATAGTGAAAGCAATTTGACTTTGTACACCAAGCGCAAAAACACCCAAACATTAACGTAGAGATCGGAATAAAAATAATTCTATTTGATGAAATCCAAAACGATATCTGCAATGCTTCTACTCACTGCGAAGGACTATGATATGCACTTCTGATTGTTGACTTTGTTGTGTATTCCATTCACTTTTTTATAGATTTCAGTTGAAACAACCAAAACTTTGTAACTTCTTGAATTCACAGAAGCTGGCTTCGAAATTTCATACAATAACTCTCACACATCCAAAACACCAACAACCCACTGGGAAAATAGGTAAGCACCTTACGAGGTAAGCCATGTTTTCTTTCAGTTTTTAGTACCAAAATTGTCATCATGACCAGCGTAATCTACTAGTAAAGCACAAAATGAACACCTCCGGCGACACATTACGTTGTCAGTTGCAAAATAACGTGCCGCCGAAGTTATTTCCAAGCACCGAACTACTCCGAGCGACTGCTCTGCATTACACGTAACTTACTTTGTAAAGCGACTCAGAAGTATGTTTGATAGCAAATGTACATTCTAAATCCCTACTTACATAAGGCGGCCATGCCTTTGTAAAAGTAAGGGACGTTCGGCAGGGAAATGGTAATGACTGCCAGGTGAAGAGTAAGTTGCTAATAAGGTATTATTACGTGCACCTAATTCCCACTGGGAAGGCCCACTCGGAAAATAGGTAAGCACCTTGCGAGGTAAGCCATGTTTTCTTTCAGTTTTTAGTACCAAAATTGTCATCATGGCCAATGTCATCTACTAGTAAAGGGCAAAATGAACACCTCCGAAGACACATTACGTTGTCAGTTGCAAAATAACGTGCAGCCGAAGTTATTTCCAAGCACCGAACTACTCCGAGCGACTGCTCTGCATTACACGTAACTTACTTTGTAAAGCGGCTCAGAAGTATGTCTGATACCAAATGTACATTATAAATTCCTACTTACATAAGGCGGCCATGCCTTTGTAAAAGTAAGGGACGTTCGGCAGGGAAATGGTAATGACTGCCAGGTGAAGAGTAAGTTGCTAATAAGTTATTATTACGTGCTCCTAATTCCCACTGGGGGAATACATAACTCACAAACTTATATATGTATGTAAGCATTAGCAAAAACATAGCAATACATACATACATATGTTCCCTTTGATTTACACGTGAATGAACGAATACTGCAACTCTTTAATTTTGAAAGCCTCGTAAAAGCCAGTAAGTTAAAGAGGGATGACGGCAGCATTTAAAAATTGTAAAAGATTCCAAATGTGAAAGTCAGCTGGTGGATGAGAGGGTGCTACAGGTAACAAAATTTTAAATTAAAAAAAAAAATTTATTTATCAGTTTTACATCGGAAAAATTTTCAAACTATAGAAATTTATGCTAGGTAAGCCGGGCTTTTGGGCTTATATGACAGTACCGCCACTGGCTGCCACATGTTTAAAAAATAAGCTTAATTCATCAGTTAATTAAAGTATGTATCGCATTGTAAGAGGAATAATATTTAAGAATATCTTAGTGCGAAACTACTTTGTTCAAATATTAAAATGATTTAAAAAGTCAAATGAATTATTAAAATATGTGTGCCAGTCGTAATCGGGTTGAAAGGACTTTATTGCTGAAATATATTTAGGAAGGTTGGCACGTATTTTATAAGCTGCATTCAAATTATTTAATAAGTTAAGTGAATTTAAACAAAATTCGCTTCGAACTCAAATTGAACTTTGTAGAAGTTTACTCGAAAATAAATTATATAACCTGAACTAAAATAAAGACCTTTCCCTGTAGATGTGCGATAAGGTTTTATTTTTGAAGATTGATTAAAATTAAGTTCATTTATTTTTCGTTCTGAATAGTTTCTGTTTGTCTGCCACTATTTATAGCCGTGTTAAATCGTCGTGGGTTCATAGTTAGGTACGTCTTAGCGGATTATATTCTTTCGTTCAACCAGTAGTTTCAGTTCTGTGTGTACATCCTCAGGTAAAAATTAGCTACTCACCTCTTTTTTGATTAATTGTTGCATGGATTCATTGCTCATTTATTATTTTTCCGACGAACGTCTTTTGTTTGTATATCGTTCGTCGGAAAAATAATGAATGAGCAAGTAAACACCGCCCAGTTAACCAACGAGAAGGTTCTGGGCACCATCGCAGCCCAGAAACATCTCTCAACGGCGTGCTGGAAGGTGTCACGCAGACAGGTGCAGGAGAAATTTCTCCACTTGGTCATCGTAATCGACCACGATTCGATGGTAAAACTCACTGCGGCTAAAGGTAGGATCGCCTACAGATATGGGCACGTAAAACTGCTGTTGCAAGCAAAAGAGCAGCAACCGAAAGAGGCGGGGGTCACAGAGCCTGCGGAGGAAGCTAGGGAAGCTATTACCGCGGCTTAATCTGAGCTGGACGTGCGGCCATCTACCAGCAGAGCCGCCGGGCATGCTGGTAGCTGGCACACGTCCATTGCAGCCGAGGTGAAAGTTCCTGAATCAATTCCGCAGACGGAGACCTGTGCAGGCGAGGCACATTCGGGACAAGACTCCAAGTCACTGCCAAGCAACAGGCAAGCAACCGTGCTCCTGTGGCATCAACAGGGACTGGATCCGTGGCCTCGAGTGACTCGACAGCCCACGTTGAATGCCGCCTTTGGGCGACAAGAAGACGTGGTTTCCAAGCCGGTAAAAAACACCACCGTAAGACCAAAACGGACCAGTAATGCCAGGGAAAAGGGGTCCCGACGAGACAAAAAGGAGTGTCACGTTAAAGCGTCGCTTCAGGGGAAGCAATGAGCACCTTAAGGGTGCTACAGGCTAACCTACAACATGCCAAGGGGGCATCGGCCACAATTGATAGGTTAGCCACGACCGCAAATTCGCAATAGGTCTGCTTCAAGAACCTTGGTTTAGCGGAGGCTAAGTAAGAGGACTGGGTAGTTAAGGTAGGTTAATCTACGACCGGCTTGGGGATACCCCCCGCGCCGCCATTTTGATTAACGGCAACCTCAATAACACACCTCTTACTCCTTTTATTTCCAGGGACCTTTTAGCGGCTGTAATCGAGGTGTCGACGGTGGGTGGGGTGTAGGAAATTGTCCTTGCATCCGCCTACTTTCCTGGTGACGTCCTCACCATACCACCGTTGGCGGTGCAGTAGCTCGTCGAATTTTGTCGACGTACAAATAGACAATTTATTATTGGTTGTGATGCGAATGCCCACCACACGGTGTGGGACAGCTCCGATATCAACATAAGGGGTAAGTACCTGTTAGAATATCTGTTACAAAATAACATAGAATTTGCTAACAGGGGTTGCAAACCTACATTTATTACTGCCGTCAGGGAGGAGGTACTAGATCTCACTCTCTGCAGCAGATCAATTTCCGATTGTGTTTGGAATTGGCAAGTCTCGGAAGAAGCATCGCTCCCGGATCATCAACACATAGTCTTCGAGATCCCAGGGCGATCTGAGCTCCGAGGCTTGATTTTCCAGCCCAAGAAAACTGACTGGGCCCTATTTAAAACCTTAGCAAAAGTTAGGGCCGACTCGTTGCTAACCACCCATGACTCAGTCGACGAAATGGATGTCGCAGCGGATCTGCTTAACAGAGTTCTGTTGCAATCCTTCCATGACAGCACAGTTACTTGTTCCACCTTGATGAAATATAAGGTTCCTTGGTGGAATGGGGAACTGGATGCTAAGCGTAAAACTGTCAGGAAGCTCTTCAACAGGGCCAAAAGGACACATCAGTGGGACGAGTATAAGGCCTGTCTCACTGACTATAATAAGAGTATTAGGCGCTCGAAGAGGGATTCATGGAGGCGACATTGTGGACCAATTGAAACGTTACCTGAAGCCTCGCGTCTGCATAAAATTTTATCAAAGGAGTCTTCCAATGGGATAGGCCTCCTAAGGAGGCAAGATGGCTCCTTTACGAACAATAACAGGGAGACTCTAAATCACCTAGTTCAAGTGCATTTCCCAGGTTCCTTGGTGGAGCATGATCTGATTACCTCTGTCTCCTCGGAACACAGGTTCCCTAGAGTGAGAAGTCAAAGCAGATCTGGCTCCATCTTTGACAGGGACAAGGTACGGTGGGCGGTAGAGTCTTTGAACCCTTTAAAGCAGCGGGTGGTGATGGGATCTTCCCAGCACTACTCCCAAGAAGCATTGAGGATATTATTAATCCCCTGATCTGTATATTTAGGGCTAGTTATTGTTTTGGAATACATACCGTTTGCTTGGAGGAAGGTGTCCGTGTTATTTGTTCCGAAATCGGGCAACGGGCCCCTTGACTTAGCTAAATCATACAGACCTATTAGCTTAACTTCCTTCACCCTCAAAACTTTAGAGAGACTTCTAGACCTCCACATTAAGGAGAGACTTAACACTTTCACTCCCTTACATCACACACAATTCGCGTATGTTAAAAGGAAATCCACATTATCTGGTTAGTAGGATCGAAAGTGCCTTCGAGGCAAAGGAGATCGCTCTGTGTACCTTCTTGGACATCGAGGGGGCTTTCGATATTACTGCCTATGGATCTATCTCAAGGGCATTGGCCCAAAGAGGCTTAGATCCTACTACTGTTGGTTGGATCCACGCTATGCTTCGTGAGCGCGAAGTTACATCGTCCTTGGGCAATACTCAAGTGAAGATCAGAGCCGTGAGAGGCTGCCCACAGGAAGGGGTCCTTTCTCCCTTGCTTTGGTCACTTGTTGTGGATGACCTCTTAATCAGACTACATGAGTGTGGTTACGATGTTATCCCACACGCAGATGACCTTGCAATTATTGTTACGGGGAAATTCGGAAGTACTGTCTCTGATGTTACGTGCGCAGCTCTTCGCGTGGTCTCAAACTGGTGTGCCAATGAGGGCCTCAGCATAAATCCTCGGCAGGCTGTTCTAATACCATTTACAACAAGATATAAACCAAACCTTGGTTCGGTCACTCTTGCAGGGACAGTACTTGAATATTCCGATGAGGTCAAATATCTGGGGATAACGCTAGATAAGCGACTTAATTGAAACTCCCATTTTGACATAACGATTGCTAAAGCCACACGAGCCACGTGGGCCTGCAGAAAACTTTTTGGTATGAAATGGGGGTTGAGCTCAAGGCTGATTGAGTGGCTCTACCGTATGATCGTCCGTCCGATTGTGTCCTATGCATCCATAGCGTGGTGGCAGAAGACAATGCAAAAAACTGCCAAACTTCGCCTTAACAAGCTGCAAAAATTGGCATGTCTATCCGTCACAGGATCTATAAGAACGTGTTCAACTGCGGCTCTAGATTCGCTCCTGGGATGGACTCCTCTCCATATTCTTATTCAGGAATCAGCAGCCACGAGAGAGCTGCAACTTCGACTATCTAACGACGGCTTCTTCGTAAAGAACCCTCATGCAGGTATTCTTGGGAAGATACCAGGGTTGGATATATGCGGAATCTCTGATTCCATGACTAAGGAGGTCTGCTGTGGCTGAAAATTTCAAGTGATAATCCCCGATCGCGAAAATTGGGCAAATGGGCTCCCTGCCCTTGATCTCAGATATGTACACTGGTACACAGATGGATCAAGGATGGCGGACAGAGCGGGTGCAGGCATCTTTGGACCTAGCACCAAACTTACAATTCCCATGAGCAAATGGTCCACGGTGTTTCAGGCTGAAATAGTCGCAATCTTAAACTGCGCAAAATTAAACCTTGAAAAGAGTTTAAAGGGCGCTTTTTTAGTCATCTGTTCAGATAGCCAAGCATCCATCCGGGCCCTTTCAAACAGGACTATCAAATCTAAGTTGGTTAGAGACTGCTTTAACATGCTACAATTTTTGGCAGCCAAAAACACGGTAACATTGTTCTGGGTACCAGGCCATTCTGGAATCGAAGGCAAAGAGATCGCTGATGAGTTGGCACGTGAAGGATCGCTTACTGCCTTTTCGGGACCTGAACCATTCTGTGGTCTCAGTTGGTCCTCTTCGAGAGCCATAATCACTGAGTGGGTACACTCAGAACGCAGTAAGTACTGGTGAGCGATGGGGGGCCTTAGACAGGCCAGGCTATTCGGCTACCCCTTTAACAGGAACGACATCGTCCTACAAAACAGAATTGACATCAGGTTACTTTCTGGATATCTGACTGGTCACAACCAATTGCGGTCCCACTTACACCGAATAGGGGTGAACACAGAGCTGGAATGCCGGCTCTGCCTCGAGGCCGATGAAACTTCGGAGCATATTCTCTGTAACTGTCCAGCTTTAGCCAGACAAAGACTGATTTACTTTAAATCTTGGTTGGTCGAACCCTTTGTTATAAGGAATTCGTCTACCAAGGCCCTTTTAGGATTCATAAGAGAAGCCGAAGGTATCTTGGCCACATTGGGTTAGGGACTCCTCTATAGAGATACAAAAGATCTTTTAGGTCGCGGTGTCTCTGTTCTATTACACCCATTAAATTAACTAACTAACTAACTAAGTAAACGCCGCATCTGATATATTATTCGAACCACTCAGGCTACTATACGCAAAACAAAACAGAAACCCTGCAACTACCATAAACGATGAAACAAAGAGAAAGAAAATAACTGATTTTTACCTACCTGCGAATCCATGCAACAATTAATCAAAAAAGATGTGAGTAGCTAATTTCTACCTGAGGATGTACACACAGAACTGAAACTACTGGTTGAACGAAAGAATATAATCCGCTGAGACGTACCTAACTATGAACCAACGACGATTTAACACGGCTATAAATAGTGACAGACAAACAGAAACTATTCAGAACGAAAAATGACACTGAAGATGGCACAACACCGACACCGGTTTATCTCCATACCAAATTTGACAAGGGATGACTGAAAATCGTTCCACATTACATCACACTCCTACCCTGTCGGAAACACCAACAACGAAAATGAGAATATTGAATACCTTCTATGCGAAACGGCTACACGGATTTAAAAGAAATATTACACTGGAATCGCTTATACCTTAAAAATATTTGGAGTAGTTTAAAGGTATTTGCAATTCTATCTTGGGCGTTTTAACGCCTTGCGGGTTCACTAGTGTAATATAATGCTTTTTATTCGCAATGATTTATCCAGGAGTGCAGCTATGACATCGGTGCAACGTTGTGGAATGTCCAGCACAGACCACTTTGTTGCAGGAATAGCAATATGACCAGGTTTTGCGCTGGCGTTTATACTGTGCTCGACATAAATGGCATGACGGACGGTTGGAGCGTGGCGCATATTCAGGTGCAGTTCCTGGAGCTGGTCTTGATATTACCTGTAAACATAGGAAATGCAAATTATTACCACATATTTCCATATCTATTTGCATGATAATTTAATTTTGGCTATACCTTTACATCAAGTGCTTCCATAGCATTACGAATGTTGGCATAGCAAGTTATGCGTACGTTAGTGGCTCGGTCTTCAATATTTGAAATCGCTAGTTGTTTCGTTAGTGATTTTAAGAACGATCGTCGCTTAGCAGATTTTTTAATTGGATCCATTTTGCCATATATTATAAACGCGGCTAATGCGGCAATATCTACCATTGCAAGCGACCAGCGTTTTGTGGATCGTTAGCATGAATATGTACCGAGCATTTGATCCATGGTGTCCACCCCAGATTTATGGGCATTGTAGTCCAGAACGACCGTTGGTTTGTGCTTTTCGGATTCATTATCTACATTACAAGCAGTGTTGCCAGAACTTTTTGGGCCGACCGGCTAGATTGGCAAAAAAAAGCGGCTAAAAACGGCTAAAATGTTTTAGTGAAATTTCACATAGACTCTGGCAAAAAACGGCTAAAATGTTTTAGTGAAAATTCACATGCTTTATTTAAATAATCGCAAGAAACGAAAGACTAGTTAACACCATTAATTTATATACAAAGCATTCGATTTAATTGACAATAGTCAAACTACATAACGTAGACCTAAAATTTCTACAGCGAAAGTAGAACTTTGAAATCGATTTTAAGCGGTCGTTACTCATATACCCACATACATACATTCATATATTACTTTTCATATCAATTCAAGTGTATTACATGCGCCCCACGCTTTTCATTTTCAATTTCATAGATTGTTTATAATGACTTTTGCTAAAATTTCAAAATCAAAAGTTATCAAAACAAATTCTATGGGACTGAGAAGTATTATTTTCTACTTTTTAGTCCATTTATAAAAGCGTTGTATATTAAAAAGTTTTTTTTATATTATTTATTTTCTACTTTTTAGTCCTGTCTGAATAAAAGTTTGCAATAGATATTAAAATAATTCAACGATATTAATAGAAAGGTGCACACACATGCATTTACATATGTATGTACATACAAACGAGCACCAATTAATTTTATTTAAAGAAATGGCGTGTCGTCTATTTCCGGTGTAGCAAACGTAATACATAGGGCGACATCTAGATGTCATCTACCTCGCCCTATTCACTATGCTTTTTTATAGGAGGTTTTCAAAGCTTTGCTTTATGGTGTCGGACACACAACATTGAAAGTTTCTGGAACACAACATTGAAAGTTTCTGGAACACAACATTGCAAGTTGATAAAAGCGTTGTAACATAGCGTTTAACGTTTTAACGCACATTGGATTTCTTTGCTTAGTTTTTATTATATTCATTGAACTGAATATTCGCTCTACTTCTGCATTACTTATAGGCAAAACAAGAAAACTAAAAACTAGGTTGGAAAGGTCAGCAAAAGGGTTTTCTCCTAGGGCATTTCGAAATTGATAAACTTCGGCCCAAAATTTTACAGTTGAGTCTAAATTACTCCAGGTATGTAACGTTAACCGTTGCCATTGCATCTATATGGATGTTATTTCGTCGGCATTATATTTGTGTTTTTGTTGCTGTAATTGAACAAATACTTTTGGTTTAATTACTCTTAATGCATTTCCAACCGAAAAAAGTAAATTTTTTTAGTGTGGCAATATTTGTAGAGAGGCGTTGGCGTAATTCCTTTATTAAAGTGATAATAAAATAGCGACCATTTTCTCGAATTATTTTCTCGGCTTTGTGGTCAAAAGCGTTTGTGCTTACTTTTGTTTTTAAATACTCTTCAAAATTGTGATAAAACTGAGGAAATTAAGCAAGGTATGGTTCCAACGGGGAGCATATAGGATCAAATGTGTCCGCGCTAATAACCACTAGGGAGCATAGATGCGAAAGTAAAACATTGAGTTCATTAAAAATCTTCATTGGGTCTGCATTATTGCTTTCGAACAACTTGTTTACTTTTTGCACCTGAAAATTAGGCAAAGAGTAAAATCGGCTAAAAACGGCTAACTTTTTTTTACAAACCGGCTAACAAATCGGCTGCCGGCTAGATCGAATTTTCTCCGGCTAGTTGCTATCAAAACCGGCTAAATCTAGCCGGAAACCGGCTAAAATGGCAACGCTGATTACAAGTATAGTGCACTGTGGATAAAAGTAGGGCCGATCTATTTTTCTTTGGCACATATGAGCACATAGAAACATTACCTCCGTAGAACCCAAACATTGAGCTAAAAACGGGACGTGCCGAACGCAGTTCTCTGTCTGATTAATGGCAAAGCCACATCCAACGTTGTAAAGAAGTTGCCAGTATATACTGTGCGACCCGTGTGAAGATATTTTCCAATCAAATGATTCACAACATTTTGACCTTGATTAACCTTTCGCTCTTGGCCTGTCAACTTTCCGGCGTAAATATTCCCTTTGAGAGGATATAAGGACTTTGAGTCACACAACCACCAAATTTTTATCCCGTACTTTGCGGGTTTTGACGGAATATACTGAGTAAGTCGTGTTCGCCCTCTATTACAGCGCACGGCAGTGCGCGCGAGTGACGAAAGCAGCCACAGTAGCATGCTGAAATGACTCGCTTATATATACACGAGATTTGGAAGTTTTATCCAGACGTCCAATCGACATGTTTGAGATATCGTTGGAAAGATATTGCAGAGTATGTCCAGAAAATGTATTAAAGCTTTATTAACGATTAACGATAAGTTAAAAATTAGGCTAAAGTGTTGCGAAACAAAAAACGTTTTTTTGCTTTTGCCGGTTTAAGGGGGCATGTGGGTACACCCAACATATTTAGTGTTATTCTATAGACTAATACCTTTCAAACGATACCTTACATATTAAGTTCCGGCTACTTGTTGGAAAGATATAGAGGTAAATGTGTTTTGGTTCGTGTCTCCACTACGAGATGCTTTGGTATGTATGTGGCGTCTGTACGTACCTTCACTTAATTTTTTTCAAACTTTCAGGAATTAAAGTACAAGAAAAACTAAGAAGGTTTTGTTCCAGGATGTTTTGATTCGTATGCCTTTGTGGGCGTGGCTGCTGCCTGAAATTCGAAAAAGGCAATTTTTAAACTACCACTGAGGCCTTCAAACAAGCTATCTAACGCTATCTTTTCTGTTTATAAAATATAAATATGTCATAACTTTACCGTCTGAAAACTTCTGGCTGATGAAAATATACATTTCGGGCATTTTCTCAAAAACTGGTCAGTCGATTTTATTCTAAGTTTCCCCAAGGCTAGCGGAAAACCTTAGTTTTCATCTGGTATATAGCTCATATCTGGGAACACTCCTGTTGTGGAGTTATTGCGATTCAAATTGAAAAAATGTCGCTCCAGAAAGGCTAAAATTGTTAAAAATTAACATGTCCGTGGTTACTTTAAGATATAAAAATAACATACCCAGTTCCCCGAAAAAAATAGCCAATTCCCCGATTGCCACTTAAACCGAAATTCCCTGGAAATCGGGGTATTTCCCGCGAGTTGACAAGTTGAATAATGCAGCTGTGCTAATCACTTCGTACATGTCTTGGAAACCACAATTTGTATGTATTTTAGAGTTTTTTTCAGTCTCATGCCAAAATTGTAACATTTTTCCCCATTTTAATTGCAGGTATGTAACTATGCTACATGGGTATATCACCCGCACTTAACCTACCTGGGAAGACGCGTTACCTACAGTTGTACATAAATATGTATGTATGAATACATTTAGTTCACCCAATGTGCCGCTACTACTTACATACATACATATGTATATATTGCCACAGAGCAAAACTACTTGAGAAAAAAGCCTTAGTTTAATAGCACGAGTGCAACATCGTACACGCGATAGAAGTAAAACTTCTTAAAAAAAAAGCACATGCGTGCTCCCACACCTGGTAGAAACCTTAACAAAAATTTAAGTACGAGGCAAACAGACGAATACAGTTGTTAATTTTATCCAAAGTTGGTACCAAGTTGATCAGTTTTTATCATTTCTCATAATTTTATTTAATTTTTTTAATATTTTCGAAAACAAAGGATAAGATCATGCTTTTTCGCTTTATTCCGTATTCGAAAAATTATATGTTTCAATGGACAAATCGATTTGAATACATAATTTAGATTTAGATAATATTTTTAGCAATTTATTTGAGAAAAATAAAACATTTAGATTATTGTTTGTATTTTCATCGATTTTAAATTTGCTACCCCAAAATAATTGATATCAAATAAAACACCTCTTTGAGGTTAAATTTTCGAGTGACAAAAGCTGAACTAGAAACACAAAATTTATGATATCAATTTCGTGACGAAAATTATACGCATTTTTTAACTGCCTTTGAAACGTACGGAAAATCTTTTTTTATTTATTCGGAACGTTGCAAAATTCCGTCCACTGCTAGAAACACAAAATAAAAAACAGAACCTTTGCAATGATTCGTATGAATAAAAAAGATTTTCCCTACGTTTCAAAGGCAGTTAAAAAATTCGTATAATTTTCGTCACGAAATTGATATCATAAATTTTGTGTTTCTAGTTCAGCTTTCGTCGCTCGAAAATTTTACCTCAAAGAGGTGTTTTATTTGATATGGAAATAACTGCTCGTCTACTGTAAGTGAATCGTGAGGGTTATATGCTGCTGCTAAATTATGTTGTAACATCAACCAAACATCATCGATAGCAGCAGTTTTGCTTGAGAGTAGTCTATCCCACCGTGAATTCACGTTATCAAAACGTATTAATTTTTTAATTAACATAAATCGGTCATATGATAATGCTGCCTTGTATATTGAAGCATGTGTAGGACTCCAGAGTTCCTTTGCTGGCTCGTTATTTGACTTCGACAGCCTAGCATGCAAAACGATGGCCAAAAATGCCTCACACACTTTAAAATTGAATGGCTTCCACACCTTTTGTTTCGTTGGATTTGCAGCATTCCACCAAGCAGTCACCTGATTTGCCTTTCGATACGTTTCGCGTATGATGATATCAGCCATATCTGCAGTGCTCAGCGAACGTAAAATAGTTATTCGATCACGAATAGTCCCTACTGACCCTGGTTACATTCTCGTGTAGTCGGCGATATTATGTGCACGAATCCGAGACTTCGGTGGGGGATCCTTGTACCATTTAGTGCCGTTTTTGGATATGTAGTAGCCACACTCTTTCTCAACGGGAGTTTGGTTTGCAATGTTTGCAAAAGCATCGTCGTCTTCTTCCTCTACCTCTCTGTTCATCACATTCACTTCGCTTTCGATGTCAGATGCGTCAGAATCAATTTCTGGTCCATAAGTTAAGTCAGCGCCATCATCGCTTACCTCATTCATATACCTTTCAAAACGTTCATCAACGACACGCCTTTCTTCCTCAGTCATTCTCTGGTAGCGTGTACTATTTCGCAGAACCATGTCCCAACCTGCATCTGTCATTGTTCTGAAAAAATGTCCAAAGTCGTTTGACTTTCGCCTATATGTAATGCACTCCAATGATTACCAAAAATAAAACCAACAAAACTCGTACAGTAGAAACTTGTGTTTCTACCACACAAAAAGGTAGCCGATTGATACGAAACGAAAACATACGCGGTTCACACAAAACACAAATTTCTTACACTGCAGTGCATTGTAATAATTTCCGAAATGAAATCTAATAAAACTCGCACGTAGAAAGAAATTTATTTACGCAATTGTTTCTTTGGTAAAATAAATAGACAGACTGACGCTGAACAAAAAAAAATGTCACGTTGTACGTTTGCAACAAGTAACGGTAAAATAACACGCCAGTTAGAATTCATCACCAGTGCAAAATACATGCTTCCAAATTTACCGTTGCTTTTAAGTGTATTTTTAGTGCAAACCAAAACATGCAGACAAGTAAATTGTTATTTCTTCTAAAAATTGTGCAAGGTCCCTAGGGACCTTACTATTTTTGAGCATTTCTATTTCTACATATTCCTAAATTTAGTTTTTCTTTTAGAAATACAATCTGTGGTTCAGCTTCATCTGTCGCTAAGTTCACGTCAAAGTCAAGGGCATATAAAATACATTCTTTTGTTTGCAAACCTGTATTATATCTAGGAAATTGGAAAAAATAAAATACACTTCAATTATGACTTATTAAAACACTTGGTTGGGTTTTAATATTATTTCATTTTTCGTGCTTGCACAAGAGCAATTATTAAAACACTTGGTTGGGTTTTAATGTTTTTTTGTTTCTCCTGTTTGCACAAGAGCAGCCGTTTGTATCGGTCGAGTTATTACAACTGAATTTGCTAACTAAAATATTGCGGCGACTACGCCTAAATACCTGACGCTTTCTTACCACCTACCAGTTGCTGCACATGTTTTGCCGTGTGACCCCTCTTGAAATGAAGGCGTCCTCGGCTTCTTTGATGACTTTATTCAATATCACCATGCTAGTTCGCCTTCGTTTCATTAAGATTGCTCCAATTACAGAGATGGCAAATAGGAGTAAGAGAAGTGCGCCCCCTGATTGTAATGAACGGGCGTTAACGAGATCATGCAGCCTCGATACGTGCTTCAGGTTCCTCATATTTACTTTCTGTAAGTATGGTAGCGATAGTACATCAATGTGTTCGGTGAAATTTACATATTGCGCACGTGCAGCGTCGGGATGCGATCGAATAATTTTAGCCCAGTTGACGTAAGTCGTAGTGTTTACCGTAATCTCTCCATCAAATGTTACAAGGAAAGTTCCCTTCGTTAGTTTCGTCAAGTTCTGGGTTTGTATAGATGCTGGTTGATCGTTGATTACCAGTATGCAGGGGCGAACGCAGACATTTTTTTCGGGAGGGGTTTTAAAATTATTATAATTTTTTTTTTCATTTAATCAGTTGCACCAAATATGCGTTTCGGTGGTACAAAATGTCTATATTTTTTTCAAAAATTCGAGTTATTACATATGTATGCATGAAAAATGTGAAATATCATTTCTCTACTGCTTCGACTTAAAAGAAAATATTGTAATCAGTATTTCTTTATTCGCAACTTCTATATTTCTGTGGATGCTAAGTAAAGCTTAACCATCTAATCTTTGTTCCCCAGTTTTACTTCGTAAATATGATTCTAGCTTAAGAAGGAGCGTTCACTGGAAATAAGTGTCACAGGAAGTGTTGGCCCTATCTGCAAGAATCGGTATACCTTTAGGTACAGTGATTGATTACAAACATCAGGAGCGTCTAGGAATGGAGTTGGCAGTGTTGCCATCTTTTGATTTTCAAAAAGCACCAAAAACTTGGAACTTTTGAATCAAGGGATGCTTTTTCATAACATATTACCGAAGTAGTGCACATTAAAACTGGTATATCTCGAGAAAGAAAAATCGAATCGCATCAAACGAAAATGATGCCCTAATTAGAAATGAGCAAATAATTTGATGTTTTCATTATATAACCACAAATATCGCTAAAAACCGTGTTTTTGGCACTTTGAGGTTAGGATATCTTAAAATTCTAGTGCTAGAGCAATTGTGAGGCCAGATTTGGATGCAGCACCAAGAAACGATGTGTCAGGTGCTCAGGTGCTCAGGTGCTCAGGTGGTAAAAAAAAAAAAAAATTTGTACAAATAATTAGAAAAGAAAAAAACAAATACTTAACTTACTTGCGTACTAGCATTTTCAACGCGAATAGAATTTAACAAGGTGGGTTTGCAACTTCAGTCCATTTAGTCCATTTAAATTTGTAGATTCTTGTAAATTCAATGCTGCCACAGCCTTAAATATTCCAAATTATTTCAGGTTTTAACTATCTCGAAGTAATTTTAGCTCAGAAAAAAAGCACTAAAAAAGGCACTAGGCACTAAATAAATTTATTTGGCGTTTTAATTTTCAAAAAGCACTAAATCTAGTGTTTAAAGCACCAAGTTGGCAACTATGGGTGTTGGACTATGCTCCGTAGGTACATTGAAAAAATGCCTGTAAAGAAACATAATAAGGGTATTCATCAAACCTTATAAACCGTATAAAATTATAATTGTGTAAACTTTGGAAATCAACTGTCAAAATTTGTATGGAAACTCGTTTACACATTTCAAATAAATTTCTACAACGATATCACTGAATAATCTTGATAACCTGAAGACAATGTAACTCTGTCGCAAGTGTATACAAAAAGAAAGTATGGGGCGTTCATGTAACAGAGCTCTTTAATTTATAAGAATATCTGCTTGATAAAGCTATCGGTTTATATGAATACCGCTAATATTAATTTAAATATTAGCATGGCATTTGAATTTAAATGTAGAAAATTATCTTTGACACATTTTAACACATGATCATTGAAATGTCAAATTACGTTTAGTCGAAGGCGGAAATGTAAAAGCAGCATCCGGTGCCCACGGACATTCAAGGAGCTCATAATTCTCGTTATTGCTTAGTTGACGGTGACCAAAATTTGGCGCATCATTAAGCGGAACCTGCAAGGACGTGGATATATAAATTCGGTTGCAGAGAACTTAAAACTTGATTTTCGTGACGCAGAGGGTTGTGAAATTACCGGCATATTGAAAACAATGAGGGTGTTGATTTTTTAAACTTAGGGAAGCGACCATTTTTGGGCCTTGATCAAACTACGCCTAAACGTTAATATTTATACATGCTAGTAAAATTCCAATAAGATTTTCACTATCTCATCATTACGTCCTGAGAACTGTGGGACTCGGGTAACTTATAGCCCACTTTCACCAAGAGCTGTTTTAATTTCCTTTTGCCGTAGGCATTAACTGCAGTTAAGGCGTGGTGGAAATGAACTCTTAGTCTGGAATCAGCTGCACCAAGTTTCCCAGCGCCGGAGCGTATTCATTTTTTCCGTACTTGACACTCGTCAGATGAATTTTCGGCTGTTTGTGAAAATTCGGCAGCCGGAGGGGCCAAAGTTTTCAATTTAAAATAGTTCGTTATTTTTACAGAATGCATTCGGTACGTAGCACTTTTTGCTCTGATGATTCAGCGACATTGAAAATACACTTTTTCTCCCAAATAGATATGTAAATTAATTCCAATTACTTCTCCCCTTTCGAAAGCTTCGAAAACCTTAAAACGCAAACAAAAATGTGCATATAGTATATATGTAGTACTTTTAGGGATTATGTAAAGTATGTATGTATATAAAGTGGTGTTACCAGAGCATCTAGACGGAGAGCTCATGCCCAAAAAACCCATCATTCTTCAGATCGATTGAAATTTTTTGTGAGCTTAGCTTGTTATCTATATATATAAATGTGAATGTCTGTTTGTTTATTACCTTATAACTTTTGAGCCACGACACGGAATCGCACGAAACTTAGCAGACTTATTTGTTTTTACCCCGGGAAGGTTATAGGTATGGTCTTATTTGAAAATATGTCGTACATTTCGCAAGGGGGCGTGGCACCGCCAATAGACCTGACTGTTTAATCAGCTAAAACTTCGGAGCCATAAGTCGAAAGAATTTGCAATTTGGTACGAAGACATGTCTGTGGGAGGCGTTTATTGTAAGGTATATATAAAAGAGAGCGTAGCACATGAACTTGAAATTTGGTATGCAAATATATCTACGGTAGGTGCTTATAGTAAGGTATATATAAATGAGTTTGTAAAAGTGGGCGTAGCACATAACATGGGCGTGGAAGTTCTTATCAGCCATAACTTCGGAATCACAAATCACATGACCCCTTTAATTCCTTCTGATATGCCTTTAGGATGCCTTAAAATAAAACCAACTCTTTATCGAAAATAAAATTTATGATAAGTGCATTGGAAAATGCATCTATGTTAATAGATGCATTGAAGTACTAAAAACGTGCTGCGGAATAATATTAGAGTAAGAAATTAGATAGTTAAAATTTAGTTATTACAATACAACTTTGGTATTTCAACTATTATATAATTTATTAAAACTATTTTATTATAAACATATTATTGCTTTTGATTTCATAGCACCCCAGCTAAACAACTATTCTACGTTATTATGCTATCACGGCTATATTAAAATTCGAGAAGAAATGAAATATAACATCGTTACATAAAATTTTTTTCATATTTGTATAAAGACGTGCGGTGAAACCCGCGGGTAAAAGCTAGTATGCATATAAATTGATATCAGGAGGGCTGGCTGCTGAACAACGTACTTCATATGACTTGAAATTTGAACAGAATTTTAACTAAAGTATATAGAAAATTAGCTTTTACCCGCGGGTTTCACCCCACGCCAGAAGGAATTATAGGGGTCATGTGACTTGTGGTTACGAAGTTATGGCAAAAAATTCCAAGCCTATGTTAAGTGCTACGCGCCTTTTACAAACTCATTTATATATATCTTACTATAAGCACCTACCATAGATATGTCTGCATACCAAATGTTATGTTTATGTGACTAATGGTTCCAAAGTTATAACTGGTAAAATATTCCACGCCTTTGGGATTTGCCGCCCCCTTCCACAGTCTTATTTATATATACCTGACTATAAGCACCTACCATAGATACCTGCATACCACATTTCAAGTTCATGTGACTTATGTTCCGAAGTTATGACTGACTAAAAATTCCACGCCTATGTTATCTGCCACGCCTCCTTTTACAAACTCATTTACATATACCTTAAGATAAGCATCTACTATAGATATGTTTGCATACCAAATTTCAAGTTCATGTGACTTACGGTTCCGAAGTTAGAGCTGATTAAATAATTCACGCCCATGGGAGGTGCCACGCCCCCTTTTCCAATACCGCCACTTTTCGCCATGAGTAGGGAATTAATTTTATTTATCTCGACAGCAAGTTCCAATGCTCTACCACAAATATTTCAAGAGATATACAATATGAAAATTTTACTAAGTATAGGAGGTGCCACGCCCTCTTTTCCAGCACTGCCCATTTTTCTTTATGCCTATAACCTTCCCGGGGTAAAAGCAAATAAGTGTGCAAAGTGCGATTCCGTGCCGCGGTTCAGAAGTTATAAGGTAATAAGCAAACAGACATTCACATTTATATAAATATATAGGTGAATTCAAGTTTGCCTGCCAATTCTTATGGTCTTAAAGTAATTCCAGCCTATGTTGAAAGTGCATTGTTGCAAGTATAAGTCAACATACTTCAGACATGGTGTCCGTGAGTGCGGGCGCGGGGCAGAAAACGTATATCGTTAAAATGCCATGGCGTATGAGTTATCTATCAACATCAATATTTAGTCCGGTTATGCTTCCAAGCTTGTGCTCATTCACCTCGGTTTTTATACCCGAGCGCACTTGTGCACAAGGGTATTATAACTTTGTTCACATAACGGTTGTTTGTAACAGGCAAAACGAATCGAGATAGATATAGACAAATGTATACATAAATGATCAGAATGAAAAGAAAATCGATTAAGCGGTGACTGTCTGTCCGTCCGTCCGTCCGTCCGTCCGTCCGTCCGTCTGTGCACACGATAACTCGAGTAAAAAATGAGATATCTTAACAAAACTTGGTACGTGAACTTCTTTTGGGCGTGGGACGGATGGTGTTGAAAATGGGCGAAATCGGATAATAACCACGCCTACCTCCCATATA
>NW_023458569.1:2667319-2673823 GCF_013731165.1 Rhagoletis pomonella | reverse complement strand
TTGAAAATGGGCGAAATCGGATAATAACCACGCCTACCTCCCATATAACGGTAATTTTAAGAAATACGAAAACTGCGATATTTTAGTAACTACTGAAGATAATTCACTCAAAATTGATACTTACAATGAGTTTCAGACGGAAAAGATGAATATTATAAATTTTTGGAAAATGGGCGTAGCCACGCCCACTTATGGTTACATGTGTATATCTTGGTAACCGCTGCACCAATTTCTTCGAAACTTGGCACAGTTGTTGGCCTTAGTACAGCATACTAAATGGCTGAAAATTTTTAAAATCGGACAATAACCACGCCTTCCTCCCATATAACGGTAATTTTCAGAAAAACGAAAACTGCGATATTTTAGTAACTACTGAAGATAATTCACTCAAAATTGATATTTGCAATGAGTTTTAGACGAAAAATAAGAATATTACAAAATTTTGGCAAATGGGCGTAGCCACGCCCACTTATGGTTACATGTGTATATCTGGGTAACCGCTACACCAATTTCTTCCAAACTTGGCACAGTTGTTGGTCCTGGTACAGCATACCAACTGGCCGAAAATTTCTAAAATCGGACAACAACCACGCCCACATCCCATATAACGGTAATTTCGAGAAATACAAAATCTTCGATAAATCAGTAAATATTGAAGCTAATTTATTCAAAATTGATGATTGCAACAATTCTTTACCAAGAAATACGTTTATGACAAAATTTTGGAAAATGGGCGTAGCACCGCCCACTTGTGATCACATATATGTATCTCGCTAACCGTTCTAGCAATTTGTACCAAGCTCGGTATGGTTATTGTGCTTGCCACATAAAAGCAAACCGTTGAAAATTGTTGAAATCGGACTAAAATTGAGGCCGCTTTTCATATAACGGTAAATTTCAGATATGCTTGAAATTTCAATATTTCGAAATTTAAGGTTGCTAATTTACTTAAAATGTATACACCCCGGCTTATCATGTAGCGGTAGCTTTCGGAAAGGTGGAAAACATATATTTAATACTTGCGCCGGGTATTTAATGTTCGGCTCCGCCCGAACTTAGACTTTCTTACTTGTTTTTTATTTGCAGATTTTTGCGAATAGTTGAAAATTCGTACAAACTTTTACGGAAATAAAAACAGTAATGCTTTTGTTTACCTAATTAACTAAAGACAAAGAGAGAAATTTCTTAAAATTTTCCGCAGGCATTTGAACCCCCAAAACTCCTACCTGCGTTCGCCCCTGCCAGTATGCCATTATCAACTTCCTCAATAGCGGGAATATTATCGGCGGATTTTGACTTACATTTTGCAGAGTATTGGTTAAGTAGTTGTAGCGTACAGGGGCTTTCCTTCAGAGGCTGACAAAAGTATTTACCATTAGATTCAGCAATAATGTCTGTTTCTAGAGCGATCATTTTTCCGTCATGGATCACTGGCAGCAACTTTACATTATTACAAAATCTGTCTACTTTTGGAAATTTAATAACAAAGTAAATGCAATTCGTATCTTGAAATATCTTAATTTTAGAAATGGACAATAAATCACTTATGCTAATATTTGCAGAGTGTTCAGCAGCTAACAAACCATTGATCTCCATACCATTTAGCAGGATAGGGTTGACAATATTTAACCTGCCCAGAGTGACTGACGTTAAAATGGTTTCCAATTCCATTATAACTGCTCTATTTCTGCTGGAGGCTAGAGAAAAGAGATATCCCGTATCTATTTGAGTGCTTTTTGCATTTTATAATAATTTATTTACTGTCAGTGTCAATTCGTATATTTTCTTTTGTGTAGCTGAATTTACCGCTATTTGTTGTTCGGTTGTGTCTAATAGGGCATTGGTTCTGGTCTCGAGCATTTGAAAGTCGTTCGAGTCTGGAGTCCCTGTTATGTATTTCAAGGCAGTCCCCAGAATGTTAATACTTCAAGCGTCCCGATGGTGTATTTTTATCGCGTTCAATAGTTGTAATATTTCATTAGCGTCATTCTCCAGTAGTCGTTTAATATGTGATTGTGGGAATTGGATCAGTAGTTTGTCTGTCTCCTCAGCTATTGCTTCGAATGCTGACAAATTAGTTTGGTGAAGTAAAGGGCCATGCTGCTCACAAACAGCTACAGCTCCGGATGTAATTGGGATGTAGTAAGAGTTGGTATAATCGAGTATTCCTGCGTTGGCTTGAAAGCTTAACGAGAGCAAAATGATCCTAAGGGCGACAAAGGAGAGAGCGGTCAGTGTCTTAAATTATTTTTGTGCACTTTTCGTTCATCAATTATAACAAATGTACCAAGATCCTTTTGGATTACTTTTTCGGTGTAAAGTTTTGAAAACTTGTTTCCTATTCTTTTATTACCCTTCACATAAACTTTATCCCCTGGATTATAATGTCGTGTTTGTCTATTTTCATTATGTCTTTGTAAATCTTTCTGCTGAATACGTGTAAGTTTAGTCTTTCTTTCCCTTATTAATTCGTCCGGTGTTGAATATATTACGTCTATTGGCTTTTTATTCGTTACTGAATGAATTGCGCTGTTGTACTTAGCTGTGGCTAGCAAAATGAGCTCAATTGTGTCAGAGATACCAGTCTCAAGCTTCTGACAACGGGCAATTTACGTAAGGGTACTGTGGAATCTTTCCACTTGTCTGTTAGTTGTACTATGGGCGGGTGGGGTGATGTAGATTTCGACGCCAAAGTGATTTTTAAGTATTGATTTAATGGTTTCCAAATTCAACGATCTCTCATTGTCACAGACCAACACCTTAGTATTTCTGTAAAAATTTACAAGTTCGTATATGGATTCTTTAACATCAACTATGGCTCTAGATTTGATTGGAAATACTATTGCAAACTTTGAGAACTTGTCTATTGATGTTAGGAAATGTGTATTATCGGTGGAGTAAATGTCGACATGAAGGATTTCTCCCGGATATTCAGGTAAAGGAGTCGATCCTATTTCTGGGTTTGGGGGATGGCGTTGGTATTTGGCCTCGTGACATATCTTGCAATTAGAAATTATTTTTATTATAATTTTCCGTATTTCAGGGAAATAATAACTTTCAAGGACCTGTTGCTGGTTTTCACGGAGTGACTGATGAGCTCGGTTATGTTCGGTTTGAAGAATCTTGCGCTGGTCATCTTTGTTGAAGACGTCTATTACCTGTTTGGTGGTATGACGGAATTTGGCGGCCGGATATGCCGTGAGCAGTTTATCTTGAATCTTTGCCAGGATGGGCAATTCACATTGCAAGCCGCTGACAACATTTGGGTAGACACATTGTTTTATAGTTTTCATCAGTTCTCCTACACTATTGAACGATATTCGGTTTGGGATATTCGTTTGGGATTTAAATATAATTTTCGAGCTAAGTGCTGCGTGATTTCCTTCTTCAAGGACTATTTGATTCCGAAAACTATTTACGGGGTTCTTTACAGTGGAAATTGCTTGAGACAGCGACTCTTCGCTATTCGAAGCCATGCTTCCCGGGTCCATGTCATGGTCTAATGCATTTATATGTTGTCGGGAGAGTGCGTCCGCGACGAAGTTTTCCCTACCAGGCTTGTAAAGAAACTGCGGTGAAAATTCCTCAACAAAGGCACGCCATCTTTTCATTTTCGCGTTCGGATTTTTATCGGATAAAGCGAATGTGAGTGGTTGATGGTCGGTGTAAATATTCAAATTCTTTACGCCATACAAATAGTTACGAAGCTTTTGTAGAGCCCATACTATTGCCAGCAGTTCTCTCTCGTTGGTAGCGTAGTTTTCTTTGATTTAGGAGAGGGTCCTGGAAATCATTGTGATAGGTCTTCCATTCTGTGACAGAACGGCGCCTATGGCATAAGAAGAGGCATCTGTAGTTAGATCAAATGTTTGTTTGTAATCAGGATAAAGAAGCAATACGTCTTCTGATGCAAGAATTTTTTTAATCTTATTAATCGCGTTAAGTGCTTCTTCATCAAGAGTAATTTGAATTTTCTTTGACTGATTAGCGCCTATATTTCCGTTTTCCCCCCCTTAGTTACTTCGTTAGAGGTTTTGCAATCGTCCTTTATAAACCGTCGATAATATCCTGCTAATCCTAGGAATGAACGCAAAGCTCGTAACGATTTTGGAATCGAAAATTTTAAAATGTCTTTGACTTTGTCGAGGCATGTTTTGATTCCCTCTTTTGATACGGTAAAGCCTAGAAGTTCAACACTTTCCTGAAAGAGCTTGGATTTCTCAGGGGAAACGCGCATATTGGCATCAAAAAGTTTTGTCAGGATTTGATCAATGTCCTTACTGTGTTGTTCGGCAGTTTTGGAGAAAATGATAACATCATCTATGTAAACATGACACGTTTTCCCAATTTCATCCCTAAGGACATCATCAATGGCTCTCTGGAAAATGCTAGGAGCATTGTTTAGACCAAAGGGGAGCCTACAAAACTCGTACTTTCCGTTGTTGACCGAGAAAGCCGTTTTCTCTCTATCCTTTTCTGCGAGTTTGATTTGGTGAAATCCTGATTTGAGGTCTATTGTGGAGGAAAATGTTGCACTTCCCATGTTTGCTAAAATCGCTGAAGTGTCCGGTATTGGGTATTTATCACTTATTGCCTTGGTGTTTAGCTTCCTAAAGTTAATTACGAGTCATGATCTTTTGCTGCCTTTTTCGTCTAAACCTTTCTTATCTACAACCCAAATTGGATTGTTATAAGGGGAACGGGATGGTCTAATGATTCCGTCACGCAACAGATCTGATATCTCCTTATTGACAAATTCCGCAGAAGCAATGGGGTACGGGTAACTTTTCGGTTAGACGGGTAAATCGTCCACGGTCCTTATCGTACCTACAATGCTGGTATTGTAGGGCAGCGCTTCATCTGGATCAGCGAAAACTTTAGCATGATGCTTTAGCAATGTAGAGATATCAATATGGTCCTTGCTTGTTTCCGATTTAGTTTCTACTAATTTGTTAACGTCCGAGCAGTAGTAGTACAAGAGTTTTTCCTTTCCACCATCATATCTCAACGTACCACTCTTTAGGTCAATACTACCATTTATCTCTTTTAATAAGTCGAATCCTATAATGCCATCAAAGGTCTTCAAACTGGGTAGGACAAAGAATTCAACATTCTTATTTAATATATTTATTGTACATTTTTTGTTATTATATCGGTACCGTGGATGGATTTGACAGTGAAAGGGTTATTCACAGGTTTTATTCCCTTTAGAGCATTAAGGTGTTTTACATAGCTCCTTGCAGCACCGGTGTCTATTAAAAATCTTATTCATCTTCCCCCAAGTGTCCTTTCGACATAGGGCAAGAGGGACTTAGTCCTAGAAAATTAACGTCGTCTTTCGGTCCGTCCAGGTCATATTCAGCACTCTTAGGTTCCGTGTCATGATAATAGTCATCATACCCGATATCACTTCAGTATTCACCTTCCGGTTCGTATTGGTCTTGGGTGATATTGTTGATACGCTGTACCTTTTGTATTGGCAGCTGATCACTTCCATGCTGTTTTTTCAACTTTTTCTTTATTCAGGCCTGTTGATAAAGGCTGTTGATACAGGCTGATTAAGCATAGGCAAAGTTTAGTCGAGAAATGATAGCGTGAAAATTTAAGACTGTATTGAAAGAGGATAAAACACTATCTGCGGCTCCTACTACTTTATTTCGGATTATGCCTACCGCTTGGTAGTGTCTTGAGCTACCGTGATACGCTTCGAACACTCTATAAGCAGTATGAGCTGCTTGTCTCCAATACACATAACGGGTCGCGTCGCCTTTGATTTCCGGCAAGGTTTTCACAAGGTCCAAGGATTCGTCACATGGTATTCCGGGTTGAATAGTCACCGGTTCGTATTGGGTAACACGAACTGGTGATTCGATCCTTGCTAACCTGTTTGTCAGTTCGTCAACCCGAGACTGAAATTCCCTCCGGGAATGCTCGGTCGCAGTACGAGTGGCAGTATTAAGAAGAGCTTCCAGAGTTTGTGCGTCCATATTTAATTTTTTCTAAGTCAGTTAAGTGTTAAGTGGATACAGAGATTTCCCTTTCTAACCGTTACCCACCTTTACAAAATTTATTTATTATTTAAGAATTGTCAAAAAGGATAGTAAAACTTTTTAAACAAAGTTAGCTGCTAAATCACTCTACTCACATGAAAAGCTATGTCACTAAATATGTGGTTGTGCGGTGTTTTAATTTTTAAACTATATCTTTTCAAATTGTTAAAAAACTTTACAAATGTTCACAGTGTTTGCAATTAAAATGTTTTGTTGCGTAATAAATTGCTCGCGGCTCACTGTTTATACAATGGTTAACTTTCCCACAATTGTCGAGTGGATTCGAACCACGGCCACGAACAGGATTTGTCCTTTATAAGGATTACACAAGAACTGCACTGTGGCCCCACGTTGGGCGCAACTTATTAAAACATTTGGTTGGGTTTTAATGTTATTTCATTTCTGTGATTTGTTTTTGTTATTTTTTTGGCCTTTTTTAACAATTATATTCAAC
>NW_023458569.1:2656690-2667219 GCF_013731165.1 Rhagoletis pomonella | reverse complement strand
CTTAACTTTTAGGTGTGCTCGTCCTTAAGTTATTTGTTTTTGTTATTAGATATATATTAGATATAGACAAATGTATACATAAATGATCAGAATGAAAAGAGAAATCGATTAAGCGGTGACTGTCTGTCCGTCCGTCCGTCCGTCCGTCCGTCTGTGCACACGATAACTCGAGTAAAAAATGAGATATCTTAACAAAACTTGGTACGTGAACTTCTTTTGGGCGTGGGACGGACGGTATTGAAAATGGGCGAAATCGGATAATAACCACGCCTACCTCCCATATAACGGTAATTTTAAGAAATACGAAAACTGCGATATTTTAGTAACTACTGAAGATAATTCACTCAAAATTGATACTTACAATGAGTTTCAGACGGAAAAGATGAATATTATAAATTTTTGGAAAATGGGAGTAGCCACGCCCACTTATGGTTACATGTGTATATCTTGGTAACCGCTGCACCAATTTCTTCGAAACTTGGCACAGTTGTTGGCCTTAGTACAGCATACTAAATGGCTGAAAATTTTTAAAATCGGACAATAACCACGCCTTCCTCCCATATAACGGTAATTTTCAGAAAAACGAAAACTGCGATATTTTAGTAACTACTGAAGATAATTCACTCAAAATTGATATTTGCAATGAGTTTTAGACGAAAAATAAGAATATTACAAAATTTTGGCAAATGGGCGTAGCCACGCCCACTTATGGTTACATGTGTATATCTTGGTAACCGCTACACCAATTTCTTCCAAACTTGGCACAGTTGTTGGCCCTGGTACAGCATACCAACTGGCCGAAAATTTCTAAAATCGGACAACAACCACGCCCACATCCCATATAACGGTAATTTCGAGAAATACAAAATCTTCGATAAATCAGTAAATATTGAAGCTAATTTATTCAAAATTGATGATTGCAACAATTCTTTACCAAGAAATACGTTTATGACAAAATTTTGGAAAATGGGCGTAGCACCGCCCACTTGTGATCACATATATGTATCTCGCTAACCGGTCCACCAATTTATACCAAACTCGGTATGGTTATTGCGCTTGCCACATAAAAGCAAACCATTGAAAATCATTGAAATCGGACTAATATTACGGCCGATTTTCATATAACGGTAAATTTCAGAACTGCTTGAAACTTCAATATTTCGAAATTTAAGGACGCTAATTTACTCAAAATTTATACACCCCGGCTTACCATGTAGCGGTAGCTTTCGGAAATGTGAAAAACATATATTTAATACTTGCGCCGGGTATTTAATGTTCGGCTCCGCCCGAACTTAGACTTTCTTACTTGTTTTAAACTATATTTTTTTAGAAGATACTCGATCATCCTTTTTCCGTGATTACTATTACTACCCTGTAGTCAAATGTACTAGTTGTAAACTACTTCACAACTAGTATGAACCACATGCCCAACTAGTCAGCCAACTATCTTTTTTCCATGCAACCAACTGGTATTTTTAACATGGGGATGTCCTACGAGATGGCAATTGTCAGATTTCGGTCAGAAATATACCAGTATCATACTAGTTGAAAATAGACAGAAAAATACTAGTCCAATTATAGACCAAAACCACTACTTTGGGAGTCAAAAAATAAAATGAATTCATGAATATACTATAAAAAAACTTTTGATTAAGTACACTTTAATATATCACACATTGTTATTTAGCAGCCTCAGATGTTCCAATAATTGGTGTAAATTTTTTTGACTATTAATTAAAAGCAAAACTTTCGAACATAAATTTAAATGCATTTCTTATAAAAAGTAAAAGGTTTCAGGAACAATAAATACTATATATTTATATTTTTTAATAATATTGAATCTGCAAAGGAAAAAATTTTAGTTAAAAATAAAATTAATACGTCAGTTAATACTTCAGTAATAAAATAAATTAAAATATTTTATATAGTATTAAAATAAATTAAATTCATTAACTTTGCAGATTTCAGTTTATTCTTTTAAAAAATTTTTAAGAGTAACAATTAATCGGTATTTAATCAACTAAACGGTTATCAAAAAAACATGCTTTAATTAATAGTCATTATTAATCATTATTTAACAGGCCTGGTATAATCGAATACGTACTCAATTTAATGGTTTACAATATACCCAAATAAAAGTTATAATATTTTGTGTACTTTATCGTATTAAACTGTCGAAGTCAAATAAAACAGGGCATGAATAAATAGTTTTGTACTTGGTACAAGTCTGGTCATTTTCGAACTAGTTCGGTTTCTGTCAGGGAATTCTAGTTGTAAACTACTATTTTTCCTGACTAGTTTGGGATTTCACTGCAGGGTAACGACAGCGAGGTGCAGCAACGAGTAATCTTCTAAGTCATTAATAGTACAAGTTATATTAACAGTGGCACCCCGATTTAGAAGATATTCAAAGATTTCTATTTTGCCAATATAACCAGCGAGACTCAGTGGTGTAACATTTTAATTATTTTTCACAATCGGTTCCGCGATTGAATAATGCTCGTACAGCATCGAAATGAATGCTAAAAGAAGTGTCGTATTGCCAAATTCATCTTTGCAATTAATATCAGTACCGCGGCCAAGCAGTGGAAGATAGCGTTACTTCATTTATTTGGTGAAGCTAATAAAAGAGTGTTAAAAAGCGTTCCTGAAATATCGCGAGAAAACCGAATTCGTTCCGCCTCACAGGCGAACGTTAGTGTTCTAGGGTTAAACAATGAGTTCATTTTCAGTTTCTTATAAAGAATTAAGTGAGGAATTTATAAACTGTGATCGAAATGTGAATTCATTAACGCAGTTTATCGAGCTAAATACCGAGGCGCTAACAGCTTATGATATTGCCGTAGTGAAACGAAATATATCGAAGCGATATGTGGGTCAATTCCAAAAGCGATGGGACGATTCGAAGAGAGATATTTCGGTTTTTTTTAATACGAACTTTGGCTTAAAAGTATGTTTTGAAATGCCACAACACACTGGTCAAATCTCACAGAGTTTTCCATTTTTAGATATATTTGTGGTAGATTTTCCATGTAGCAGCCAATCTTTTTGTGAGAAGAGAGGAAGAAAGAGTAAGGAGTTTAGTGATTGCGGTGAGCGTGCTAAACGATACAAGGCTGCTGCTATAGCGGTATATATATTTATAGTTCGTATTATATGTCCGTCACTGTACACAAAATTCTTTTGCATGGAAAACAAAAAAGTCCTCCAAAGAAAGACCCATTTTCATCTAATCTAAGTCCACTTTTTGTGAAAACTCATATTTGGCTATAGGAAGCAAGGTAAATTACAAACGCAACGTCTCCAAAAGGATTAACTAACGTGCTTGTTTTATTTCTTCTCGTTTATATTCCATTTAAGGGAAGCTTACTAAGTCCAAAAGAGGCACGGAATATTTGATAAGCTCACAAAAAATTCTATATATTTTAATTTGCAACGGAACCTTTTGCCAAATTCTTGAAGGAAATGTTTTAAAAGGTTGTTTTTCTCTTCTGTAAAATTTCTACAAATGGACTTTACAACTCTTCACTCTAAACTAGCTATATGAATGCCTGCACTACACTATAGCTTTGTCCTCCAAAAATTATCAAGATTATTACTTCTTTCAGAAATATACCATATACATGGTATAATACAGATAACTTTTATTAATTAGTTAATTTGGATGAAATAAATTATAACATAACTGTTTTTAGCGCAATCGCTTTCTCTTTGTACAAAATAAATAATTATGTATAACAAATAAAATACGTACAGAAAGAAGAAGCAAATTCTGTTAACAAAGTGCTGTGGGGTTTCTACAAAACAACTCGTCGGACTTTGCACCTTTTTCTTGTTTTTTTTGGAGGCCATCCTAGTAAAATATGTTTTAAAACTTAAAGTTTTTCTTAAAAAGATTAAGTACCATTCTTCTAAAATCAAAAATGATCGTTACATAAGTTATTTTGACAAAAATTCAAAGATATGTGATAGCGTTTTTTTTATAAACAATTCTTATATATGTATGTACAAATAACGATATAAGTAGGTATCGATACTTTCTTTCGATGCTACTTCCAATCACATGTATCGATACTTCCATGGTATCGTTTTATGCCTAAGCCAAAGTTGTTGGAATAGAGAGTAGAAATGAAATAATTTTAATTAAATTAGTTAATTCTTTCTCAGTTATGTTTCCTTTTTTGATTATAACCTTTTTCGATTATGAACTCACAATGACCTTTTTCTTTAAAGAATATTTCATTTAATATTGCTATTTCAGTATAAAGGTCATCCATTTTAATGCACATTTTTCCGTGCAAATTACTGAAATATATTTATATTTATAATTAAAGAAATATAGTATTTTTGCGTGCTAAATATTTTTATAACAGTATATAGTACGCCGACCGAAAAAATAGTACAATACTATATATTACCATGGGCCGTGAAATTTGGAATTTGTTGGTCAATATCCTAGGCTCACCCAAGTCCATCAAAGTTCAATATCCTCAAGAAACTAAAATTAATAAATTAATTAATTATTAGATTTTTTAACAAAATTTCAATAATTTTCGAAAGTATTAGTCCTACATAATTTGGTATATGGACCTTTTTTGTAGAGAATCGAATTTAGCTAAGAAAAAATTTTTTTAGTACTGTTTTAGTATCAACTTCTCCGTACTTTACGCTACGCTACGTACACGTTCGTGGGTAGACATGCTCTTAAGATTTGGTCGTGTGCCTAAAACCATGCTACCAATATCAAAACAACTTGCAACAAATGAGTTCATCCATACACATATATGTACATACATATATATATATATGTGGATACATATACATAGGTACATACTCTTATGCATGCGCGGAGTTTGCATAAACGGAAAAATTCATTTCTACGGCATTTCCTCTTACCCTGCATATGCCTAAATCCATGCAACCATTTGCAATAGCAAGTAAACACAGAGTGCTTCTCAGGAAGCCTTTGTGCATTTTTAGGCGCAGTGCTACAAAAAGAAACGCATGCACAAGGTTGCAAATTCGCAGGTTGCACTTGATGATTTTTTATCTTTTTTTCGTTATTCCGTTATTCGAAAAAAAATTTTTGGTGATGCATTACCCAATGTTTTTTTTTGCAGTTCGCAAAAATTGTTTATGCATTTGTGCATTTATGATGCATTTCCGAACGTTTTTTTGCAGTTTGCTTTATATAAGGTTTTAAACAAATTAACAAATTAATGTATACAATTAACAATAACAATCGCGCCGTCAAGTGTAAATAGCGGCAAATCAGCCTTTCGAAACTTTCTTGCTGGGCTATGCGTTGCATCTGTGCAAATTTTACCTCTGCCGAAACCAAAGATGTATACACATCAAAAATTGTATGCAATTATTTGCCACGGTGCGGATAAACTGATAAATCTATGCAATTTAACCCTTTATAACTTTAGATGAAGACCCCTAGTGATATTCGGCAGTTGCTTCCAAGGAAAAGTTTTTTATTTCACTGGAACCAGTACCAACCATCAACATCCAGTCTCACAAATATTTCTGAACGTATACAATTTTTTTTAGGGTGAGCACTTGTGTGCCGGTGTATGTGACTAAACTTGTGTGTTTTCGTTGCTGTGTCTTTTTCGCGTCGCAGCGATGCACAGTGGTTCGGCCGTGAAAATAATTAATTTTTTTGAATATCTAATTTTCAGATTTGAATGATGCAGTCTTATAAAGAAATGTATTTGTATGAACAATTTATTACTACTTTGCATGAAGATGAAATTTTCTTACAAAAGCAAAAATGGTATTTCATAAATGCTACGTGTGCTACTTTCAATGGACAAAAATAGGGATGGCAAAGTCGACTTCGACTTTCGACCAAAATCGACTTTTTACTCCTGAAAGTCTAATTTTAGTGATCGACTTTTAGTTTATGGAAGTCGACTGAAGTCGACTTTTCATTTCGACTCTCTACTTTTTTTGATTTATTTGCATATAAAAACTGATCTTCTAACAAGGGCGCGGAGTGCTGTTTGGTCGTATTTAAAAATTGCCAATAAAACTGAAGTGAAATTTGAAAAGTGTGGTAGAGAAATGAATTTTAATGACAGTACAACAACATTGTCAAATCATTTAAGAGCAGCGCATAAAATTACTCTACGAAAACAAATTCCTCAAATTTGTTAATCGTTTGTCTCCACAATCTTCAGTTAATAATGAGGTAAGATAAACATAGGTATTTATTTTAAAAATTTCATCCAAGAAAGTTTTTCTGCATGAGTTTATGTAAGTTTCTACAGACCAATCCGTAAGGTACAACATTTTAAACAGCGCTAAAAACGTTGCTGGTAGGATTCCAGTTAAGACATTAGTCGTGTGGATAGTCCCAATCCACTAGCTGTCTGGGCTACTCCCATATTTATCCATGTTTATAAAGTGGCACTATATTTCTACCAATACGCGCCAATTCCGCTCCATCGGAAGGCCACATTTTTCAAAACGTTGTCCGTAATTACCAAATATCGATTCAAAAAATTTTTAGATTTTTTTTTGTGAAAATTTAAAAATTTTTAAATTATTTTTCAAAAATATAATTTTTGAAAACCCTCACAACCAACATTTTCATGCTGTATAACTGGAACAATTTTCAAAATTTTTAAAAATCCTTTAGTGTCTGTTTTTTTTTAACTAGCATTGAATTTCACTAAATTACAGATTATTCTAAAGACCACTAGTAAATCATATTTTTGGCGCATTCTGACTCTTATATTTATAGCTAACATATGAGTTAAATGCAGAGTATAGTTAATACATTTTCTTTTTATTAAAAAAGTCGTGGTCGACTGGATCGGTCGACTTTTAAAGTCGACTATACAGAGTCGATCGAAAAATCGAAAGTCGACTTTCTAGTGAAGTCGAACAACCCTAGACAAAAAGTTTGTGTGCTACAGCGTGCTATATCTTCTAACTGTAATAAAATGAAAGTTTGGAATATTTTCTATCGATTCCTGAAAAAAATTTTTGCTCATATTTGCCCCTCTTGACGTAAACTTGATTTAAATGACAAAAAGTCACTTCAAATTTTAATAAAACTGACAAAATGTAGCATGCTTTTAGGATCATGCGTGTATATTAACGTTAACATCTGTATGACATTTTTTTGTTTACGAATGTGTAGGCATAGAGAGGATTAGATGAAAATGCAATATTAGTAAATATTATTTATATACATATTTCATATGTTTCTAAAGTAAAAAAATAAAATAATTTAATATTATTTTTTAATATTAATAAATTAAATATGGTTTGCTCGATAGACGAAAAATATGGCAAAGAGCACCCCACGCTTTTTCACAATAATACTAGTATTTTTTTTTCATTATTATTTTCAACTTATATTAAGAATTATTTTTTACTTTTTAGTTTGATATGCTTAAAAAGCGTATTTTTTAGTTTTTTTAAACTATATTAGTTTTTTACTTTTTAGTTTGATATGCTTTAAAAGCGTGTTGTTTAGTTTATTTAAACTATATTTTTTTAGAAGATACTCGATCATCCTTTTTCCGTGATTACTATTACTAACGACAGCGAGGTGCAGCAACGAGTAATCTTCTAAGTTATTAATAGTACAAGTTATATTAACAGTGGCACCCCGATTTAGAAGATATTCAAAGATTTAAATTTTGCCAATATAACCAGCGAGACTCAGTGGTAGAACATTTTAACTATTTTTCACAATCGGTTCCGCGATTGAATAATGCTCGTACAGCACCGAAATGATTATTTTCTACTGCTAAAAGAAGTGTCGTATTGCCAAATTCATCTTTGCAATTAATATCAGTCCCGTCGCCAAGCAGTGGAAGATAGCGTTACATCATTTATTTAGTGAAGCTAATAAAAGGGTGTTAAAAAGCGTTCCTGAAATATCGCGAGAAAACCGAATTCGTTCCGCCTCACAGGCGAGCGTTAGTGTTCTAGGGTTAAGCGATGAGTGCATTTTCAGTTTCTTATAAAGAATTAAGTGAGGAATTTATAAACTGTGATCGAAATGTGAATTCGTTAACGCAGTTTATCGAGATAAATACCGAGGCGCTAACAGCTTATGATATTGCCGTAGTGAAACGAAATATATCGAAGCGATTTGTGGGTCAATTTCAAAAGCGATGGGACGATTCGAAGAGAGCTATTTCGGTTTTTTTTAATACGAACTTTGGCTTAAAAGTATGTTTTGAAATGCCACAACACACTGGTCAAATCTAACAGAGTTTTCCATTTTTAGATATATTTGTGGTAGATTTTCCATGTAGCAGCCAATCTACTTGTGAGAAGAGAGGAAGAAAGAGTAAGGAGTTTAGTGATTGCGGTGAGCGTGCTAAACGATACAAGGCTGCTGCTATAGCGGTATAAAGATTTATAGTTCGTATTATATGTCCGTCACTGTTCACAAAATTCTTTTGCATGGAAAACAAATAATTGATGCTGCAATACTACCTATTGGAATGCTTTCAGAGGAAGCTGAAGAAGCACGAAATATGGATTACAGAAAGTACAGGCTTATGTTTTCTAGGAAAACTGATAGAATTTCTACCAATACAGATCTTATTAATCGATTGCTGGCAAGTTCTGATCCTTATATAACGTCCATAAGACGTCAACCCAACAAAAAGTCTATGGAATTGGATCTTGTTGTCAAGATATGCTAAATAATTACAAATTTTTGTTACATTTTTTCTTTCCATATATAGTTATATTTTCGATTTTATTGTAAATATAAATATTAGGAAAATCAAATTTTGACAATGGCTCCATTTTAATTACAAAAATATATCTTTATTTGTGTGTGAAAGGTGTATGAGAAGTTATTGGCAAACAACCACGCCCTTTTTTGGCATTGTGTATATCTTTCATGAGAGTAACTTATTTGACAAGTTTCGCGAAGATATATTATTTTTTTTTTACTTGAAATTAAAATTTGTATATAAAAATTTTTACTATAGGTCCAAGGGAGGTACCCCTAGGAAGTGGCCGATTTCAACTATTTTTGGTACCGTCAATGCCCTTCATAAGGGTAACTTATGCGCCAAGTTTCGTGAAGATATTTTCCTTTTTTGAGCTGAAATTAAAATTTGTATTTAAATGTTTTTTATAGGTCTAAGGGAGGTACCCTAAGGGGTTGAGCGATTTCAACTATTTATGGAATTTATGGAACTATCTCACATATAACCTGTGTGCAAAATTTCAATGACCTAGGACCACTCTTATTTTTTCCAAAAAATGTATGGAGCCGAACCACTGTGCGAAACAAAAACTAATTTTAGAACCTGTCTACGTATGAAACGAGTTTATCAGTCAAAACTATCACAAGTCACAATAATTCATGCAAACAGCACCTCATACCTTTTCCTGTTCCACAAAAATTCGCTTAGCTTTTTGTGCATTCGTGTCTTATGTTATTTAGAATGTGGAATCAGTGTTGCCAGAGAAAGTCCCCTAAAAATCTTAATTTTTTCCAAAAAAATCTTCAAAATAAGATTTTAAAGCTTAAAAAATCTTTTCGATCGCAAAAAATCTTGATTTGAAAATACCTTAAAAGTAATTCTATCAAATAAAACACCTCCTTGGGGTAAAATTTTCGAGTGACGAAAGCTGAACTAGATACACAAAATTTATGATATCAATTTTGTGACGAAAATTATACGCATTTTTTAACTGCCTTTGAAACGTACGGAAAATCTTTTTTATTCATACGAATCGTTGCAAAAGTTCTATTTTTTATTTTGTGTTTCTAGCAGTAGACGCAATTTTGCAACGTTCCGAATAAATGAAAAAAAAAGATTTCCGTACGTTTCAAAGGCAGTTAAAAAATGCATATAATTTTCGTCACAAAATTGATATCATAAATTTTGTGTTTCTAGTTCAGCTTTCGTCACTCGAAAATTTTACCTCAAGGAGGTGTTTTATTTGATATTAATTATTTTGGGGTAGAAAATTTAAAATCGACCAAAATACAAACAATAATCTAAATGTTTTATTTTTCTCAACTAAATTGCTAAAAATATTACCTAAATCTAAATTATGTATTCAAAGCCATATGTCCATTGAAACATATAATTTTTCGTATATGGAATAAAGCAAAAAAGGATGATCATATCCTCTGTATACGAAAAAATTAAAATTAAAAGAAATTTATGAGAAATGATAAAAACTTATCAACTTGGTACCAACTTTGGATACAATAAACAACTGTATTCGTCTGATTGTCTCGCAGTTTATTTTGGGTAAGATTTCTACCGGGTGTGGGGCGCACACATGTCTTTTTTTAAGAAGTTTTCCTTCTATCACTTGTACGGTGTTCAACTCGTGCTATTAAACTAATGCTTTTTTCTCAAGTAGTTTTGCTCAGTGCACGGTTAAAAGTTCGGTTTTAATTTTAAACTTTTTGAACCACATACATATACAGTATATTTTGCTTAACTGCACATCCTTCTTTCCACGAAAAACTTGTGCACGTAACCGAAAAAGGCACTTAAGAGAATTTTCTTTACTACTTC
>NW_023458569.1:2646945-2656590 GCF_013731165.1 Rhagoletis pomonella | reverse complement strand
CATGGCCGACGAAATGAGAGAATGAATTTACCTTGTAATGTTTTTATCATGTTTTCATCTATTTGTTTTTTGTTTTACCTTTATTTGGCATTTGAGTTGCTCTCAAAATTTCAATTTTATAAAATAGACAAACTTCAAAAAGTAAATGATGGCCGACGAATTGTGCGGTTTTACCTTTAAATATTTGTATCATGGGTGTATTAAACAAGGGGCCGTACGCATAAAACCTAAGCAAATGCTTTTTCTTAAAATTTTAGACCTTTCACTCAATTTTTTCAAATAAATTTAAGTGAAAGGTATGAAAATCTGAGAAAAAGTAATTGCTTAGTTTTTATGCATATGGCCCAAGGTGTTATTGACAACTCAGTGCGGCTCTCTTTTAAGATACTATTATGTAAAAAAATATAAACAAACGATTCAAAATTCATAAAAATTTTTTTCAATTTGACTTTATAGGATGGTTCTTCTGAGCGCAATGTCAAATTCAATCACACTTTTTTAAATACATTTTGATCTCTACCAAATAATGTACTTCCTCTGTAAATATTTTATGAAGTGTTCCAAAATTCGCTCCGAGCGCGCTCACTGTTGATCATTTGATTTAAATAGTTTGTCAAACAATTAATACTATAGTTTGATTGGAGTTAATATATTCTTCAGTAGATAATTATATTATATTAAAACATAAGCTTATGAGAAACTATTTAGTCTTAACATGCATATTTTATATCGTGTTCCGAAATTCGCTCCGAGTGCGTTCACTATTGATCTTTTGATTCAAATATTGTTTGTAAAGCATTCAATAGTGAAGTTTGATCGGAGTTCATATATTAATAAGTAATTAATCATATTAAATTGAAATATAAACGTATAATACGGTAGAAAGTTAGAAATTATTTAGTGTTGATATGCATAATTCGCTCCGTGTTCCAAAATTCGCCCCGAGTGCGTTCACTATTGATCATTTGATTTAAATAATTGTTTCTCAAGCATTCAGTACTATAGTTTGATCGGAATTATATATTCTTAAGTAATTGATCACATTTTATTAAAATATAAACGTTTAATAGGGTAGAAAGCTAGAAATAATTTAATGTTAATATGCATAATTCGCTCAGTGTTCCAAAATTCGCTCCGAGTGAGTTCACTATTGATCATTTGATTTAAATAATTGTTTCTCAAGCATTCAGTGTTATAGTTTGATCGAAAATTATATATTCTTAAGTAATTGATCACATTTTATTAAAATATAAACGTTTAGTAGGGTAGAAATTGTGAAATTATTTAACTTTAGCAAGTATAGTCGGCCAAAGACAATTGTAGAAAACTGCAACTACTCGTGAAAACTTACAATAAAACCAATGGAGATGAAAGTACTAAATATTATTATTAAAATTAGATTCATATATAAAACAATTTACATCATTTATTTGAAGTAAATCGGAATATATTTTTACATATAAGATAGTTTCCATTTAACTCATAAAGTACATATTTCACTACAAATATTTTTAAGATCACTTCGAATTGCAAAAATAGCGCTAATTAGTTGTATTGAAGTATAAAACATTTTATTACGTCCATGTTTACTTATAAAGCGCATAACAATATTTCTATCGCCATTAATCCGATGTTAAAATTTTTCACCACATTATATTGTTGCACAGCACCCTGAATGCGGCAAAACAGTTGCTGGCAACCCTCAAGTCCTTTATGGGGACCAAATTAACAGCCACAACAACAAAAACCTTTTTTACTGGTATACTGTGCTAATCAGTCTCCGTAGTCTCCTCATTGCAGGCCGCTACAAGTCACCGTCATTGGAGGCTGCCACCACTATCACCGTAAGTCACCACCAGCTGGGCCATTACTACCTCCCCTAGGCCAACCCCTCACTACGTTCCCCGCCAGCCGCCTCCGATAAGTCGCCCGAATCCAGGAGCGCTGCTCCCTCCGTCCCCACAAGCTAGGGCCGCTGCCGCCGCCTTCGTTATTAGGGCGCCACCGCCGTTGCCGCCCTGGACCGAAGCCATCATCACGCCCCTCCCGTCAGCCGATTGCAGTAATCACCTCGACACAGGAGCGCTGCTCCCTCCGTCACCACAAGTTAGGGCCGCTACCGCCACCTTCGGTATTGGGACCGCCCCATCGTTACCGCCCCTGGAGCCAAAGCTAGTTACCCGTCATCGTTATTGGGGCCGTTGCTGCCACTCGCCGCAGGCCAGGACCGCTATCACCGTCGCCGTAGAGTATCACCGTCGCTCTCATTGCCGCTACGCTCACCGGCATCACCGTCGTAACCGAGTATCACCGCCGTTCGCATTGCCGTTGCGCTCACCATCGTCACCGAGTGCTGCCACTCTCACCATTACCGATCCATAGCCGTTGTTATTCTCAACGCTGCCGACCCGTAGCCGTTGTTATTCTCACCATTACCGACACATAGCCGCTGTTACTCTCCCTCTCTCTCACTTCTTGGACGAAAGGTTGCCTGTGCTCTGGCCACATCTCGCCTCGTGTGTGTGAGTGTGTTCTCCGTATTACACTAACTATTGTGTTTTATTTGGTGGGGGTTAGTGGGACCTCCATTGTACCCTGGGTCGGCTGAGCGTACCTCAGCCTGCGACAAAACCCACCTCATAAAATACCACTGACAACGGCGCAAATGTAGTTAAAGCGTCCAAATTGCTACACGATATGCAGTAAGAAAGTTTAGCAAACGAAGATGCTTTGAGTGATGTTGAGGCAGACCATATTGAGTCCCAAATCGCTTCTGTATTTTCTGTGGCTCGTTGTGCTGCTCATACTATTCAGCTAGCAGCATATGATGTCATAAAAACAATTGAAAAAGACTTGGAAGAGTGCAGGACGATTGTAAAAGAATTTAGAATTTTAGTAAGAGCAGGAAATACCGACATCAGATTGCCATTCATCGACAACAGAACTAGGTGGAACTCTATGTCTGATATGATGGTATCATTTTACCGAATTAAATAATACATTGCAAATTTGGATAAAAAGATATACATAAGTTGGTCATTCGTTAAGGATTTTCTCACCGCTTTTCAACCAATCTCTAAATGCACCCTAAAGCAATATATTATAGGGGATTGCTTCAGGGATTGGCTTACTTGCGAACTTGAGCTTGCAGACTTGGTCCCGGACAATATTTATGCAGATGCCCTCCTAAATGCGATTAAAATTAGAAAAAACGTCCTTTTGGAATATAAGGCTTTCATCGCTGCATTATATCTAGATCCAAGATTTAGTTTTGAAGAAACACCTCTCCTCAGCTCTGAGCAAAAGGATGTGGCGATGGTAAGCCAACTAAAATTTATTTCAAAATTCATTATTTCGATATTATATTTCGTTCAATTAATTTATTATTCACTTTGAATTTTTTATATCTTCTTAATTGTGAGATACTAATCCAGTTATTTTAATTTTTCCTACTCTTTTACAGGATCACTTAATAAGGACTTACGAAATGATCCAGAAAATTGAAAATCCATCAGAATATGAGAATGATTGCACTTCTGGAGTTGTACCACATACAGCACAGGAAAATGAACTTCCAAGCACATCAAAATCATCACTGGAGAAAATTTTATCGGAATGAGTGTAAGATATTGAAGTTAGCGGAGGTGGTATTAGAAGTACCAGCAACACAAGTTTCTGTTGAACGGGCTTTCAGCACACTTTCTACAATACTTACTAAGTTACGTAAAAAATTAAATTTTGATATTCTCCCCTTGTCAAAATTAGCGATTGAAGAAAATAAATAGATAAAATAATGTGATGCAATAATTTGCTTCATTTTTATATACATATCTGTATTCATATGGAATAGTAGCTTATGTCGAAAGGTTGGCTTTAGTATAATGCGGCATTCGCAGCATACGATTTATATTTTCCAAAAACAAATCTAAGAGGCTGCTCTGTAATACGATTCGAAAAAGAAATGCGATGCAATAGGCAATTACCACTGTTCTACATATGTGGGAAGACTTTTCTATTACTTTTACCACTGACGACAATGCATATATGTATGTATACGTGCAATTATAGCGTAATTCCTTAGAAAAGCGAAAAAAACATCTTCCATACAACGCCCTTAAAAGTTTTCAGGATAAGCTGTTGTGAGTGATCGCGAATGGAGCGCCCGCATCGCTTATCTCATTTATGTAGGTTCACACCCAAAATTCTTACAAAATAAAATTTTATGAAGAACGTACGTATTTACGAAATATCTTGTATTCAGAAAAATCCCAACTAAACCACACAACTCCACAGTTAGCGAAATGCAGTTTGAAGAAAAATTCACTACCTGCTACAACTCTAAAATGAACGAACTCATGTGCTCTATTTCCGTAAATATTTCTAAAGCATACTAATTATTAGTGGAAAATAAACAAAAGGTAGGTAGCAAGCTGCTGCAATGCTTCAGGCTAAAAGGCTCACAAGTAAATTTTTTTCGTCTTTGCAAGGTCGTAGTAAAACCAACGCTTAGCTATTATTTGATTATTGCTGCAAAATTTTTGCTCATTCTGCGCTACTGTTCAGTAAATAACTATGCATTTATATAAGTACATGCATATACATAGATACACACCTTTCTACATACATATGTATGTGTGCATGGATATGAAATGCAGACCTTAGTTTTATTGAGTTTTCTTCTAGTAATACATACATCCATACATATTCTTATTCTATTTACATGTTTATATTTTTGGTTTCTTATTAATATCCTTATAATGACGAATCAAAAAATTTAAAATAAATAAAAAATTTATATGTATTGTTTTTTCTGCTTTTCATAATCCTACATTCCTTCCAACCGAAAAGCATTTGCTTGCATTACTTACATATCGTCGTTTAAAGTGCAAAACCGCGTATCAACAAAATGCAAACCCGGGTATCAGCAAAAATGCAAAACCGCGTAATTGAACTTGTAGAAATTATTTTCTAGAGCGTAAAACACTCATATTTCGAAATGGTTCTCTTTTTATAAAGCAATCGCATTTCTGGCTAGTATCTATCAGGATGAGTGGATAAGGTTTGAGCCAACAGCTTCTGTAAGCAAATCCAATTTTTGGCAGCCAATGTCAGTTACGCGGTTTTGCAGAATTACGATACGCGGTTTTGTTCTTTAAACGACGATATACATATGTATGTACGCCGTATGCATAACAAAATACATACCCAAAACAACCCTGTAGTTCTGCTGGAGTTTTGCTGGTGACTGGTGATTCCATGCATCACCGATTGTTAGGCAATTTGCTAGCGACAGGTTATGCGACGCTCGTAGCGAAAATATCACATACTAGCGATTTTGTGCATTACTGGTCGTGAGGCAATGCGCTAGCTATTAGCGAACGCCACTTTTGCACCAGGTAATCGCTAGCGAAAGGACAAACCACGCGCACCGCTCGCTACGCTTCAATGACATTGCCATGTTAAATTCGTTAGGCAAAGGAATTGGTATCGCAAATATCGGGTGACCAGTACTCACTACTGGCGGGTCAGCGAAATCGTTAGTGGTACTCGGACGGGTACTAGAGACAAAATTTGCGACACCAATTCCTTTGCCTAACGAAATTAACATGGCAATGTCATTGAAGCGTACCGAGAGGGTGCGCGTGGTTTGTCCTTTCGCTAGCGATTACCTGGTGCGCAAGTGACGATTACTGTTACCTAACGACCAATGCATCAAATCGCTAGTATGTGATATTTTCAATACGAGCGTCGCATTACCTGTCGCTAGCGAATTGCCTAACAATCGGTGATGCATGGAATCACCAGCACCAGTCACCAGCAAAACTCCAACAGAACTACAGGGAAACGCGAAAAATATCTCCCATACAACGTCGTTGAAAATTTTTCGTGATAAGCTGTTGTGAGTGATTGCGAATGGATTACTTGCATCGTTTTTCTCATTTGTGAGAGTCCGACATCGGCAGCCAATGTCAGTTACGCGGTTTTGCAGAATCACGATACGCGGTTTTGTACTTTAAACGACGATTTACGTACCCCGCGGTGAGTTAGGAAGCTAGAAAGAGCGGGAGCACGCTCCAAGCACTCTAAGACATTTTTTGTTTCAACCTGAAATGGCCTTGACCCCATGCGATTAATTAACGGGTATTTAAATGATAGAAACAAACTTTTTAATAAATAAAATTTATAATTTTCATATGAAATTTCAATTTGTAAACGCTTGTCAATTGTATTTTTAATCTTGATAATTTATCAAAAAAAGAGCTTTTGATTTCTGTGCTAGAATTCCAATTCTTGATAAATAATACAAAATTTACAAATTATACATGCGTGTCCGGCTAGTTCTAAATAAAATTCTTAAAATAGTACAAGAATATAATGATAACTTATTATAATAATACATGTTAAATAAAACATTTTAATAAATTGAAAATGATTAACATCATAACTACATCTATTGCATTGCGGTATATTAGGAGAAAGTACAGGTCTTTTTGCACAATATGCAGACTTTCCTTGTTTGGCGCATATATGTACATACATACATATCACAGCGCACGGCAGTGCGCGCGAGTGACGAAAGCATCCACAGTAGCATGCTGAAATGACTCGCTTATATAAGTTAACACCACACCTTGCAATACCTCGAATTGGACAATAACCCCATGGGTTAGTGGCACCGATAACACATCCGGTGAATTCGTTATAACCGCAGACGCTGCATCAGCATTCCACGAACATTTCATCAAATTACTAAATGTATCGATCAGCAACAATATTACGGTAAACAACAGTCAGCATATTGGTAACCAACATTACGGTCAACAACAGTCAGCAAATTGGTGGTCGACATAGGTGTAATGTAGAAGTAAGAAATATATTGTAATTAATCTTAAGTTGGATTCAAATAAATAAACACATGAGCGGACAAAAGTCCGCGAGCTTTTTAAAAATAAAGTTTATTAAATAAAACTTTAACTGGCGCCCGAGTAGGGGCCGGTTTCAAAGTTCGCGTTTCGGTAGTGAGTGAAAAAAAATAACGCCTGTAAAAAAACAGCCGAAGTGTCAACGCGCGAAAATCTTAATATTAATAAGTGATGATAAAACGACTGTGAGAAAAAAACAGCCGAAAATCAATGCGCGGAAACTCACAAAAGGACATCCACAGCACGCATGTGAAGTGAAATAGACTGCAACAAGGACATTCATTGGTCTGCGTGCAAGAAAAGTGGAATACCCAAGGAACGTGAAGAAAAGAGCCGGTCCAGAAGACAGCAGCGTTAAATTCCTGTAGGACATAAACGCACTCCTCTTCAAAGTGTGTTTGGTGGTACCACGAGTAGCTGCAGCAAAAGGGAAGCTATACCCCAACACCAGGAGGACTTAAGTAAGTTTAGTTTAAGTATAGAATTTAAGGAAATATTTAATAAACGTTGAAAAAGTGTTAAAAATTTTTTTTTGAACAAATTTAATAAAGAAAAATTTAAACCAAGAAGGTTATTAAGTTTACCAAAATAGTGAAGAAATTGTAACATTAAGTTTTAAACAAGGATAACATTAACTGCATATTTGAATTTAAAATTTTGTGTAATAAAAAGTAAAAGTAAAAATTTATTTAGAAATATAGAATCATTAGAAAATTGTGCAACCAAAACTGTTGGTTAAAATATCTAAAGACACGCTTATTTAATAATTAATGAGATTTATTTTTTCCTCTCATCAACTAATAATAGTCACAAATATAATATCGGGCTGGTACAGCCAATAATATAATATAATTTAAAGCTGCGATTCACCTCCTAACGGGGGACCCTCCAGCTTATAACAATAAAATTCTCTGCGATTCACCACCCAAGGGACCCTCCAGAAGAATTATAAAATAATAAAAAATAATAAAAAAAAAAAAAAATTATAAAATTTAGAACAGAAATAAAATGTCTAATCCCAATAATCTTGTCCGACCCCCTGTGCTTAACGCACCCACACAACCAAGTGTTTCCAATTCCAACTCCAATTCTTTTAATATGGACCAATTGACTAATTTAGTGACAGGACTAGTAAACAACATTATAAGACAAGAAGGACGAAATTTAGTCCAGGCAGCTCTTAACCTCAATGCAAATTTCTCAAATATAACAGACGTAACTATTGACGCAAGGCACTTAAATAATATCACAGAGCTGGATAAAATACCGGACGTAGTTAGATGCCTCCGCGAATTTTCCGGTAATCCAGGAGAGTATAACTCTTGGAAGAAAAGTGTAGATCGCATCCTTCAGATCTACGAACCTCTTAATGGAACGCCGAAATACTACGGCATCCTGAACGTTATAAGGAATAAAGTTGTGGGCAACGCCGACATTGCCCTCGAATCCTATAACACTCCATTAGACTGGAAGGCTATTTCAAGATGCCTTACCCTTCATTACTCTGACAAGCGAGATATAGGTACCCTTGAGTACCAAATGACTTCTTTAGTGCAGGGCAATCTCACTATCCAGGAATTCTACCAGCATGTTTATTCCAACCTGTCCCTCATTCTAAATAAACTGGGTTGCATGGAAATGGGTTCAGAATCCATGCATTTACTAACACGGACATATCGGGACAAAGCCCTCGACACCTTCATACGAGGACTAAAAGGTGACCTACCAAGACTTCTTGCTATGAGAGAGCCAGTAGATCTTCCTCAAGCCCTCCACCTTTGCCTAAAATTGGAGAACCAAAACATTCGTTCTCACTACGCGCTGAATAGTAATAGCCAAAATAGGAAGCCCCACGACTTCCGACCACCCCTCCCACCCAAAAAACCAAATAACGAATTTTATCCCCAATTGGCATATATGCCAATACCCCAAATGCACCAACAAAACTTTTTAAATCATTACCGCCCTCAGGCTCCTATGAACAATTACCATCAGGCTCCCATTAATAATTACCGCAATAACCAACTTTACAGACCACTAAATCAACCTCCTACTAAACCCCAACTCCCTCGCCCAGAACCAATGGACGTCGATAAGTCCCTACACTCAAGAGCTGTTAACTATATGAACAGACCACAGATAAATAAGCAAATGAAAAGACCATCAAATTTCTCACAACAAGTTCCCCTTAAACAACAGCGAAACTTCCACATAGAAGCAGGTGAACAACAAGACTATCAGCAGGACCCACAATACGATACAGATCAATACTACCAACACGACAGGACTCCAACTCCTCAGGAGTATGAAGCCGCACTAACAGCTGAAGAAAACGGACAATCAGCTCAGACATACGCTGAAGGAAATTCACTCCCTGAAACCCAGGACCATATCGACATTCATTTTTTAGAATGAACTGTTCTTCGTTGCCATACGTAGAATGTAAAACGAAGAACGGGAAAATCCTTAAAATGCTTATCGATACAGGGTCAAGCAAAAATTATATCCAACCCTGCCATGTCCCAAAAAAAATACCTAATGACGAACCATTTTTCGCAAACTCTATTGCAGGACAAATCCAAATTACTCATCATACAATTGTCAATCTTTTCAGCAAAAATGCCTCAAGCTTAAAATTTTTCATACTTCCCACATTAAAATCCTTTGACGGTATTATAGGAAACGACAGTCTAAAAGAACTTCGTGCTACAATTAACATACA
>NW_023458569.1:2641613-2646845 GCF_013731165.1 Rhagoletis pomonella | reverse complement strand
ATCTTCATCTTCATCTTCATCTTCATCTTCATCTTCATCTTCATCTTCATCTTCATCTTCATATTCACCTTCGTCTTCATATTTATCTTTTCCTTTATCCTGATCTATATCTTCATTATTTTCTCCATTTACGTATTTACCCCCACCATTGTTATTAGGTTAGGTAGTTAAATTTTCCTTCCTCTTTTTCTTTACATTGTTTCTTTAGTGATATCATGTCATGTGTTGAAATTGGGTGTGATGAGTTGCAGTGTGGTGGAATTGGGTGTGGGAGTTACGGTGTTATGATTTCAGGTGTGGTGGTCTTAAGAGGTGTGGTGAATTTAGTTGTATTGAGTTGAGGTGTGGTGAATTAAGGTGTGGTGAGTTAAGGTGTGGTGAGAAAGTTGAGGTGTGGTGAATTAAGGTGTGGTGAGTTAGATGTGGTGAGAAAGTTGGGGTGTGGTGAGTTAAGGTGTGGTGAATTAAAGTGTGGTGGATTTAGGTGTGGTGAATTTAGGTGTGGGGAGTGAAGTAGTGGTGGATTTAGGTGTGGGGAGTTAAGGTGTGGTGAATTAATGTGTAGCGAACTCAGGTGGAGTAAGTTTTTAAGCGGAGGTGAGATGAGTTGAGGTGAGTTAAGTTAAGTTAAGGGGTTAAGTTAAGATAAGTTATCTTTATCCTTATCTTCATATTCATCTTCATCTTCTTCCTCGTCTTGGTCTTCATCTTCTTCTTCATCTTTATCCTTTCCTTTATCCTGATCTAAATATGTCCATTCTTTTCTTCATTTTCATATTCACCCCCACCATTGTTATTAGGTTAGGTATTTAAATTTTCCTTCCTCTTTGTCTTTATATTTAGGTTTCTTTACTTTTATTTTAATTTCTGTGTTTATCCCTTTCTTCTTCTCCATACTCAAAATTATCTCATCCTTGTTTGAGGCTAATCTATTCATGTACATACATACATACATCTTATTCCTAAACTGCTGCTTAGCACGTTTCTTTAATTCACTATCAATATTAAAGCATACATTTAGGAGGCATTTCCGCCCCAACCATGTACATGTATGGCATTGGTATTGGTGTGACTTTTGAATTGATTTTTTCGCTCTATTTTAAACTAATTTGAAATTTTAAAAATTGCCTGCACATCAGCATCAAAATACCTTTCTGATGATATATAATTGTTTATACCTTAGAAGTGCAGTTTAGCCGTGAAAGGGGTGTAAAGGAAACATGATTGCCTATTTATATAATTGATTCATTTAAATGCATAAGTATTCGACAATCATACTTCTTTACTTTTTTTCAGGAATGATTGAAACAACTAAACGACATACAGCTGCAAATTTAAAGGAAGAAATTATGAAATGTCTCAACGAGCATGGCATTGGGATAAACCAAATTTATTCAAATTGTAACGTAGCATACACTACGCTACAATATTTGCAGCCACAACCTACCACAAATCTATCCTACGTCGTAAATATCCTGCAAAAAATGGGACTAATCCTGGATGACTCCGGGAGCAATCGCAACGGAGCATGCGACTAATACCACTTTTGATCTCTTTATATGGAATGAACTGATCGCTTTTGTTCGAGCATGTCCTATGAAGAGACTAATTGTTCACCTTTATACCCGAACGGGTATAAAAAGCGACTATTCACTTTTTAAAAAATAAAAATTTTCGCCAGCTGAGATTCGAACCGGGGTGCTCAGTTTTGTTAGGCGAATACTATCTCTGCGTGCCAACGCCGCACATGAAATTGCATTGACTACGTGCGTACATATCATTAAATCGTTAATAGTACCCGTTAGAGATGAGTTGGGGACTTATTGATCTCCAATTATAACCATAAAAGATGAGTCGAGACTAATTGACCTCATTAGTACCCTTATGAGACCAGTTGGGACTAATTAATGCCCAATTGTACCCGATTGAGAGTAATCTCGGAATACTCTCTTTAGAGATTAGTCGCACAATTTTTTGCAGGGTATATATGAACATACGATATGCTTACCCACATACACCAGGCATGTACATACGATGTACATATATATGGGTAGAATATTCACAGCGCACATACACACACATACCAGCATGCGCTAAAAATAGAATACGCAAAAGCAAAGCACAAGCAGGCATGCGCCCAAACACACGTGGGAAGTTCGTTGGGCACTTGCGCAAAAACTTTTAAAACTTTTTCAGCTCGTCTTACTTCGCAGCCGACTTGTGCGACGACGGGTATAAGGTTCTTTACAAATGCTCATCCGCTATCACAGGCTAACCTAATATTCGCGGCTTGCGTTTTGGTACGCATGCCGTCGAATTTGTTTTTTTGCGTCACCTGAAATTGACTTGCATGCGTTTGCATTTGATTTCATTGAGCGAAACGTCAAATCAAAATGTCACGCAGAACAAAAATTGGAAATTGAGTTAGCTTCAATAGCACGCCGTTCAATTTCGGTTGATCTCATACAAGTTGCATGTGCATGAGAAATTTTTGACAATAAATTGGCGGCGTGCGTGAATATTAGGTTAGCCTGTCAGTCTCCGTAGGTAAGGGAGCGCGTACGTCGCCTTTTGGCAGATGAACGCAATCCTATCGCTTACGCAGAACGCCACATGGCCGAGGGGACTGTAGGAGGGGTCGTCACAGAGTGTAGATGCATCATCACACTTTGTAGACGTTGTCGTTGCTATTTGCAACGATGTACTCCCCTCGTATAGGTCCCAAGGCCGTCGTGGAAGATTGCACTCACCCGTGCCGCCAACCGTTCCGCACCTACATCGTTAGTGTGCAACTACGAGGGGCGACACAGGTGTGTGCTTAGGGCCCACTAATCAGCACAGTATACCAGTAGAAAAGGTTTTTGTTTTTGTAGCTGTTTCGTGGTGAAAGTCCTTTATGGGGACCAAATTTCCCCACAAGAAATTGAGCGCATGGTTTCTTTTGCGTCCCAAAAGAATGAATATTAGAAAACATTTAAAAAAATCTAAGGTAATACAATTATATGCAACTAAAAATAATCACAATAATTTGCACTTATGAGTTAATGTGATAATCATGTGTAAAAATCTTTTCAACTATTATTTTTCACAAAATAATTTGGCGGATCAGTTTTCTCTGAGCGCTTGTGTTGTTTACCAAGAAAATGCAGCCCTGTTGGTTTTTATTTCTGTATCGCATCGCGGTGAGTTTCTATTTCTTGGTAATTCGGTTTGTGAAATGGTAAACAAATTATTGAAATTTATTTATTTGATGTGTATAAGATTTCATTAATGCAATTTTTTGTATTTTCAGACTATTAATTACAAGCACAGCATCATCAACGGTGATTGCAAAAACTACTGCAATCCCTGCGGGTTTTCCTCTTGGTAAATGCGTTCAGGTCGTGATCAAGGGTGGTCTCAGAAATCGGTCGGGAATAAGGTTAGTCATTTTAAATTTTATATCGTTGTTCGTCGACATTATATGACATGTCATCATTGCAGGCTATTGTTGTAGAACAAAACGCCGCAACCACTGCTGTGGTAAATATGTTCCAGCAGAACTGCCCACCGCCGTCGGTGTAATGATTTCGATAGCTGAACAAACGCCATCTCCTGGGCATTCCCACAGCTTGCCGACACTAGCTATTATATCACGTGTGAATGCAACTGCGGCTTAATTTGGTTATTAACAGTGCAGTCGTACCATGTCATTGGCAAAAACACTAAGGGCTGCTGCCACATATAGGTTGTAAAGTTTTTGGTATCGATGAACATACTCGAAGAAGACGATGGCCGAAAACATATGATGAAACATCTTCTGGCATGCCTTTGACAATCGTTAAGTCAGACGGAGGCTTCACATACGATATTTCACATATGGCTGGAATTCGTTAGCGGACAGAGCACACATTTACAAAATATTTATCGTTCAGCAGAACGTGCATGCATATTCGATATTTCACACATGGCTGGAATTCGTTAGCGGACAGAGCACACATTTAGAAAATATTTATCGTTCAGCAGAACGTGCATGCATATTCGATTCCGATTTTATGGGTCGACTACGGAGGACAACCGAACTTCAGTTGGTTGGCCAGAGGCTGAAATGGTATTACCGATGGCAACTAGCAACTGAAAGCTGGCAACTAAGTTGCTATATTGGCAAGTGCGTTTTTGTGGCTGCCGGGAATTTTTGATTGAGATACTTTATTTCTTTTTTCAACTTTTTTTTACATTGTACCACCTTGAACTTTATGAAACTTAATTATTGCTATTCATAATAAAAAACATTTTCATTTCAGTGGCGCTGTCCATCGGCAACCCAACTGAGGTTCCGTTCCCATCCATAATCGATCCATAAGTCATACCCGCACGAACTAATCAAGGCTATCATAGAATCCATCGTAGTCCGATTTTTCGTGAAATCTACGAAAATGCTATTAAGTTCGAGTAGCTACGAACGCAGCGCTTGCTTTGAATACACATAGCAGTTCAGATTCAGTGATCGCTTTTTCGTAGATTTTAAGAAAAATTGGACTACGATGGATTCCGCCACCAATATGTTTTCTCCTTTGACAAGATGTTGGAGAATCGCGGCAGCACAGCCGTATTCCTACTCTATGCTCTTACGCACATATGCTAAATTTCTCGCACCTAGCTAAAGTGCTTGACAAAGGCAGAAGGCATATCTTCAACATTATAACTTAAAGTAAAAAAGTTTAAGGCATGCAATAAAAGAATCAACAGAACCAAAAAATGGTCTCAAAACTATTAAACATAAAAAATTACACGAATAAAACTCATAATTTAAAATAAAATATCGCAATTGTTTTTTGTATGTATATACATATTTACAAAATGAATCTTAAAGCACCCACAGTAAGTCCTAAACATATAAATGACTAATAAGAAAAATAATAAATAACAGTAATATGAAAAAGTATGTCGAGAAATCTCTAAATAGTAGCGAAACTGTATCTCAATAATAACAGATAATTTTAAGCAAAAAATACAACCGACTTCAATGCGCATTCAGGTCGTTCTGGTTACGTAGATCCGACTGTCTTTCCTTTTTTTAAATCGTTAAAAAAAAAATTATTACGCATTCTACAGAAAAAAATCAAGATACATATTTAAGGATTTTAAGTAAAAATAAATAAAGGAAAACTTGTTCGTGATATCTTGACCAAGGTGTATTCATGGTACAAAAATCTGAAGGTAAAACCGTTGAAAGGCAGCCTGAACATTTTT
>NW_023458569.1:2628597-2641513 GCF_013731165.1 Rhagoletis pomonella | reverse complement strand
GGAAAATTTAAATACCTAACCTAATAACAATGGTGGGGGTGAATATGAAAATGAAGAAAAGAATGGACATATTTAGATCAGGATAAAGGAAAGGATAAAGATGAAGAAGAAGATGAAGACCAAGACGAGGAAGAAGATGAAGATGAATATGAAGATAAGGATAAAGATAACTTATCTTAACTTAACCCCTTAACTTAACTTAACTCACCTCAACTCATCTCACCTCCGCTTAAAAACTTACTCCACCTGAGTTCGCTACACATTAATTCACCACACCTTAACTCCCCACACCTAAATCCACCACTACTTCACTCCCCACACCTAAATTCACCACACCTAAATCCACCACACTTTAATTCACCACACCTTAACTCACCACACCCCAACTTTCTCACCACATCTAACTCACCACACCTTAATTCACCACACCTCAACTTTCTCACCACACCTTAACTCACCACACCTTAATTCACCACACCTCAACTCAATACAACTAAATTCACCACACCTCTTAAGACCACCACACCTGAAATCATAACACCGTAACTCCCACACCCAATTCCACCACACTGCAACTCATCACACCCAATTTCAACACATGACATGATATCACTAAAGAAACAATGTAAAGAAAAAGAGGAAGGAAAATTTAACTACCTAACCTAATAACAATGGTGGGGGTAAATACGTAAATGGAGAAAATAATGAAGATATAGATCAGGATAAAGGAAAAGATAAATATGAAGACGAAGGTGAATATGAAGATGAAGATGAAGATGAAGATGAAGATGAAGATGAAGATGAAGATGAAGATGAAGATGAAGATGAAGATGAAGATGAAGATGAAGATGAAGATGAAGATGAAGATGAAGATGAAGATGAAGATGAAGATGAAGATGAAGATGAAGATGAAGATGAAGATGAAGATGAAGATGAAGATGAAGATGAATATGAACATGAACATGAACATGAACATGAACATGAAAATGAACATGGACATGAACATGAACATGAAAATGAACATGAACATGAACATGAACATGAACATGAACATGAACATGAATATGAAGGTGTAGATAAACATAAACATAAACATAAACATAAACATAAACATTAAAGCGATAGAGACAAAGATAGAGAGGAAGAAAGTGATAGGGATAAAATATTGAATCTAACGCTATTCTATGTTATGTTATGCTAAGTACTAAGCTAAACTCCCCTCCACTTAACCCATTCCAACAAATTTTATTTCAGCTCAACTCAACTCACATAAACTATCCTTAATTCTAGCGGTTGAATTTCAACCACTGGGCGAACACTAGTTTATATAAAACGAAATTACTTACCAATTATATGAACAACGACTTTGTAATCTTTAATGTATTGGATGCTGATCCCCAGCACGCTTCTTTCCATGCGAGTTGCGATGTCAATTTTTATAGATATTATTTTATTTTTTACCGAATGACCTATTTTTTCCTTAATTTGCTGACTTGCTTTGTCAAGAAGGCTTACTATGTTCTTTGAGTTTAAATATACACCAAACTTCTGCTCGTATGGTGATATAAGTTGTTAAAATAATCCTCATCATCAAATATTCGAAAGGGAATATTTTTTTTGGTGACTAGTCCCACACAGCATCTCAAAAAACTATCTCTGTCTAAATTAGTAGTTAACTTTGACACGGTTTTTCGTTTTTTTTGTGGTAGAAGTATTATCATCATCACTTTTATTACTATTTTCTATACCTATTTTGTGTATAAGTTTATAATGTCTTTTAATATTTCCTCGCAATAATCCACTAAGCTCTCTTTTACACGACTCTAGAATGCTTGTACTTTTCTTGGTAGTTTCATCGTACTTAACGTAATTTTGCAAATCAGTTTTTTTCCTTCCCATTGTCTCTCCTCAATATTGTTATATCGTTTATTTATCTAAATAGTCGCTACTAAGCACTGTATAAAACTCCTCTCTACCGATGTTTGGATAAAGAAATGTGTTCGCCCTCTTATACCCGACTAGCACATTCCATAATTTACTGGAAAAGCTTTTCTATTAGTTCTACCACTGGCGAATCAAAACATTTAAAATAAATAAAAAATTTATATGTATTGTTTTTTCTGCTTTTCTTTACTCTCAGTCTTCACCTGACTCCCACCTCTCTCATTAGCCAATCTTATCACCAATTAGTTCAATTTATTATATATAATAAATAAACTCAATCATTATAATAAAATAACATGCAGATACACCATTATACCGAAAAGTGTACGCTTGGAATATACTTTAACTACACGTATGCATGTATGTAATTTATATGTATATTACCACCATAATTCATATATTTTTGCATATTCCTACATTCCTTCCAAGCGAAAACCATTTGCTTGCATTTCTGACATTTACATATATCCATATGTATGTACGCTGTATGCATAACAAAATACATACCCAAAACAAACGCGCAAAATATCTCCCATACAACGTCGTTGAAAATTTTTCGCGATAAGTTTATCGCGATAAGCTGTTGTGAGTGATCGCGAATGGATTACTTGCATCGTTTTTCTCATTTATGAGAGGCCGACATCGGCAATGCTCGGACTTCTCATACTCGAATGAGAGGAAATTTCTGTGCTTTTTTGGATCGCGAATAAAAACAGCGGAAAATTTTGTCGATCGCATTCCGAATGTGAGAGATGATAAATTTGTTTGCATTTTTCACTCGCGATAAAAGAATGCAAAAATAGATTTGGAATATTATCGATCGCGAACGTGAGAGAATGTGAGTGAGAATTTCCGAACCCTGGACAAAAGTACCGAAAGTGGTTGTGAAAAGGGTACGTTTTCGACTATTTTTCTGATTCAATTTTACGCGGAAAAAAACGTACTGGGGAACTAAGCTTAAAGCGAAATATCCCTTTGCTGCAAGCTATTTGTGTTGCGTATGGGGTTTGACGAGCCGCTGAAGGTAATTTTAATAGAAATCAAAATTTTTGATTTTCTGGCCGCCATTTAGAAGTTTGATCAAACCGCTTGCGTTGTGTATGGAAAGTCTAAATTATTTGCCCGCACCACTAGTATACTCGAGCCACTAGCGGCACCCTAGGGTGCCGCGTCACCCACTTTGGTAAAGCCTGGCATACATATGTACATATTACAACGCTGTTATGGTAAATTCTAGATATCAACCTCGTTGTAGAGATACAAATAGAAGACTCTAGATGTCGCCCCGCCAGAAAAGTTAAATATTGCGCCTAGGGTTCGAACGATACTATCGATATTGAGTAAGTATCGATACTGAGGGTATACAAATGAGTACTTTAATACTCGATACCTTATTTGGTGATTTTACTCGATACTTTGCAAAGTACTCGTAGTATCGAATACTTATTAAAAAACACACTTTTTAAATTTTTTCTTCCATTGGCAACCCAATTTTTTTTTGCTTATATGGATTACTATCTTTAAATTTTGTCCATCACTTAAAAAAAACTGAAATTAAGTGTAGTCTGTTACATAACATAAACCAAATAAGTTAAAGTGTAATGGCCTTATTCATAAAAAAATAAAGTAGGTTAAAGAGCTTAATAAAATGACATTTTCATACATTTTTCAGTTTATAAACCTTTTTTATTTTTTATGAACAAGGCCATAAATCTTAACGCAAAGTTCACGAAATTGCAGAACTTTTAGAAACTTTTTGGGTATGCAGTTTTGTAGCCTATTCAAATTTACGTGTAGCCTACTACATACCGTTGACTTTTAATTCAAACTTGCACATTTTTATACTAAAATTGAATAAGCTACAAAAATGCTTACCCAAAAAGTTTACGAAAATTTCTAAATAAAATGTATGTACATATATATGTATGTATGTATATACATTTAACGTTAAAATCACTTCTAACGTGAAAGTAAGTTCTGCAATGAAATAAAAATCAAATATTTAAAATTTCTATTGTTTTAATTTCAGGAAATAACTAGATATGCAATTGAAGAATAAAATAATTTTAGTATCCCAAAAAACGTATTTTAATGAGTCCGATACTGAGTAGTATCGATACTTTTTCCCTGATACTTTTAGAGTATCGATACCATGAGCTCGATGCCAGAATGAGTACTCAGTATCGATACCAAAGTCTGAAATTTCGAACCCTAATTGCGCCTAAATATATGCACAATTTACATACGCTACAGCGGAAATGGACGGCACGCCATTTCTTTAAATTAAATGAACTGCTGCTAAATATATGTATGTTTATACTAAACGTGAGCAAACATAATTTTGCTTGCATAGTCTTCTGTTATTTTTTCACTGCAAGTTGACTTATTTTAATATCTATGTATTGCAAAATTTTATACAGACTCGACTAAAAAGTAGAAAATAAATAAAATAAACAACTTGTTAATATAAAACGCTATTATAAACCCTGTAGGGAAAACACGAACTAGTGAACCAAATTTCTAGTTCAGTACTAGTTCTTTTTCGCCAAAAACGAACCAGTCCGATAGTAACTAGTTCCGCACCAGGCCGGCAGCAGCAGTGAAATGTGGTACTTTAACTAAACTATTTTATTTCAAATTTTAAACGCAGGGAAGGTAATCATGACGAAAAAAATAATTTAAATCAGCATTTAATCATTATTTTATGAATTATTATTGAGTTTTATTTTTTCGCTCAAACGGAAATAATTATTATTTGATTTTTATTTTTGGGATTACAAATAATGATTATTTTATGATTTTTATTTTTTCGCGCAGAGATTATCATTAATTTTGAGCTTTATATTTCCACTTAAAGATAATGATAATTTATAAAATGGAAAAGGCCATACAGACGCAACCTGCTGAAATTTTGACCTGAAAAGTTTGGGTCTTATTCCTCTTATAAGGGTGCGGCTACCTCTCAAAAGGATACGTCGGTAATCACGCTGGTATAGTTTTCGAGTTGCTTAATAATCATAATACTTAGTGATTCCATAAATAAAGGCCAAGATCCTGAAGGACAATTGAGAAAGGCAATGCAGTTGCAGAAAAAGAGGCATTTTAAAAAAGTGTCAAAATAATTATCACTTTCTCACTAAATTTATTTAAAAATGCAAGCCACCAGAGATACCTTTTTTTTAAGAAAAGACAAATTACTTTTTTTATGCAATCCAGCACAGCTACCTTAATACAGTCAGTCAATAAAGTTTAGCTACAACGAATTTTTTACAATACGGGCAACTATTTTTTTAATATTTTAGTTTTCGGTAATTTTTTATAAAAATATGGTCAATTCTACAACAAAATCCCCAAAAATCAGAGTTCCAAACCTTGTGCAAAATTTAAGAAAATTCTGCAAAATTTCATTAAAATAATTCACTTTCTATTTACGCTCTCTAGAAAAAGTTTTTTAGTCCATTCAATTTTAGTATAATGAAGTGCAAGTGTGAGGAAGCTAGGACTTACCAAACAACAAAAAACAAATTGCTAAATATCAATGGTAGGTCCTAGCTACCTCAAACTTGCACTTTGTTATACTAAACTTGATTGGGCTAATAACTGAGTACTTAACTTTTTTCTAAAGAGTGCAGATTGCAATACTTAGATGGAAATTCGCAGAATTTTCTTTAATTTTGCATAAGGTTTGGAACTCTGATTTTTGTGGTTGTTGGTGTAGAATTAACCATATATTTATAAAAAATTTGGGAAAAGTAAAATATTTAAAAAATAGTTGCAGGTATTGTAAAAACTTCACTGTACCTAAACTTTATTGACTGACTGTATATCTTATTTAAGTTAAGTACGACAAAAACTTTCGAAGTACTTCATATACATATAAGCTTAAAAAGAACTGAATTTACTTAAAAATCAATATGCCTTAATTTAGACAAGTAAGACAAAGTGAACTAATATTTTTATTTTTAAGCAGAACGCACTTTTGTTTTTTACTTGCTATTTAAGTTTAATACTACTACTACTACTAATGTGGTTTATAAATTTTTAATAAATGCGTTTAAATATTTGTGATTGTATTGTCCTTCCTTCAACCGATCGTATTTCATATAGAAGGGAAATGTTTCGACAAGCCTGATTAGAAATGTAGATCTAAGGTGACGAATTTATAACAGGTTGGGAACTACATATAAAAAATGGATGCAGATCGAACTAGATCTCATCTGTCGAATTTGGAACTGGTTCGGAACTATAGAAAAAGGGATGCAAAACGAATTAGATCTTATCTGTCGAATTTAAAACTGGTTCGGAACTAGGGCCAAAGGGATGCAACGGGGGACAATTGACACTTCCTAGGACATCGCAATGTTAAATTCGCCAGTCGCTAGCAGGCAAAAGAGAATTAACGCGTACTAGTCATGGTTCCAAACGCACTAGAACCGAACCAGTTCCGCACTAGTTCGTTTCCCTACAGGGAATGGACTAAAAATTAGAAAATAATATTTCTCAGTCAGTATTTGCAAAAGTCATTATAAACCATTTATGAGATTGAAAATGAAAAGCGTGGGGCGCATGTAATAGACCTGAATTGATATGAAGGGTAATATATGTAGGCATGTGGATATATGAATAACGACCGCTTAAAATCGATCTCAAATTGATTATTGTCAATTAAATCTAATGCTTTGTATTGCATGCGCTTCACGTTTTTCGGTTTCAATCTCATAAATGGTTTATAATGGCTTTTGCTAAAATTTCAAAATCAAAAGCTATCAAAACAAGTTTTATGGGACTAAGAAATGTTATTTCCTAATTTTTAGTTATATTAAGAAGTTTTTTATTTTATTTATTTTATGAAGTATGTACATATACATATTGCTACCTAAAGGTGTCAAGTCCACTTTTCTTTAATTTAGTTTGTGATGCAGGATGACAGATAATGCGAAACTACATCGATTTTTCGTCTCTCCCGAACAGTTTCAAAAAATGGACTTGACACCTTTTCACCTTTAGGTAACGATATATACATTAGTAAGGTAAAAATAAATCTCACGGTTAGGCTTCGTCAAATGTCCGGGTCTAGGAGCCTCCGGGCGTGGGACGAAATCTGCGCGCTGCGGGTTTGACATTAATTTCTTCGAGTTGCGGTTAAAAACTTTGAGATTCTCCGATTTACTGGAAATATGACTAACAATAAGTGGTTTTCTTTTATGAATCGCTCTTCTCCATCAAATCGAACAATAACCACGCCCACATCCCATATAACGGTAATTTCGAGAAATACGTAATCTTCGATAAATCAGTAAATACTTAAGCTAATACGTTAAATGCTTAATACTTAAGAAATACGTTTAAGATAAAATTTTGGAAAACGGTCGTGGCACCGCCCACATATGATCACATATATTTATCTCGGTAACCGTTCTACCAATTTGTACCAAACTCGGTGTGGTTATTGTGCTTGCCACATAAAACCCAAACGTTGAAAATGATTGTAACCGGACTAAAATTACAGCCTTTTTTCATATAACGCTAAATTTTATATATGCTTGAAACTTCTATATTTCGAAATTTAAGGATGCTAATTTACTCAAAATTGATGCTAACAACAATCCCCTGAAAAGAAATAACATTATTTGGAATTTTGGAAAATGGGCGTGATACCGCCCACATATGACTATATAAGTTAATCTCATTATATCTTACTGAACGTTCTATCAAAGATGTTTAAAATATGTGTAAAATCACCCCGGATTACCATGAAGCGGTAGTTTTCGTAAAGGTGAAACACATATATTTAATACTTGCGCCGGGTATTTAATGTTCGGCTCTGCCCGAACTTAGACTTTCTTACTTGTTTAATTTTGTACGTTTCAAAAAATAAATAATAAGCATTCAAAATCTAAAAAAAAAAAAAAATAATAAATTTTTAGACCAAAAACGTGTAACGTTTCATAAAGTGCATGTAATCCTTTCATCGAAAGGAGTCAAAACCCAATGCATGCTATAATATTTTTTCAAACACAATACTTGACTACATTTTTTTATATATTTATTGTTTTTCCTTCACAGAGTTCATTTGTGCTAGAATCGGTATTTAAAATGACTCTCGCTTCTTATTAAATAGGTGGTACCCATTAGCCGCTGAATCCACAATACCCTTCGTTCCCCTAATTGCAGGGAAAAACACTCTTGTCACGATTAGGCTATCTTAATAAAAAGTTTTACGGATTTTTATTGGGGCCGGTTCTAACGAAAAAATGTTGTGGAAAAACAACAATAATTTACCCATAGGTAGAAGTTATAGCTACTATTCGGAGATAAACACATCTCCTCATTAGCGTTCTTCACCGCGGCCACTGGGATATGAACCATTAGAAACGGCCTCAAGCTCAATAAAAATTGTTGAAATTTTAAAATACTTTTTACTATTATTATCTTAAACTAAATGACGGCAAATTTGTATGCATATTTTCCTCCAAAAGCGGGGGGGTTTCCAATCGTCTAATTATGTATATGTGCAGAAAAATACCCTGTGGGGAAAATCTTATGTTCTGAACTGGTGCGTTTCTAGTACATTTAGACCCAGTACATATCTATGTAAAGTAAACAAGCCCCCGCTGCATCCCTTATTCGATAGTTCCGAACTAGTTCTAAATTCGACAAATAAGATCTAGTTCGTTCTGCATCCCTTTTTCTATAGTTCCGAACCATTTCTAAATTCGTCACTTTAGATATAGATTTCTAGTGAAAAAAATTAGTTTTTTAAAAGGACCACATTTCGCCGATTTTGGACTGGTGGGGACCTAGATCCTATCGGACTAGTTCCTTTTTGGCGATAAAGACCAGTATGGAACTAGAAATATGATTCACTAGTCAGCGGTTTCCCTGCAGGGTATTAACAAAAAAGCTCGAAAAAACATTTCAGCATAAACAAGAGAATGTAAGCAAATCGAAATACCGTAAATGTAAACAAAAATATGCAAACAACGGTACATAAAGCGGTGGACAGTAGGACGAATATAATCTGTACGTAAATCATTTCGCAATTGCATTGGTATTGTCGGACGAAGTACTGGTGGCGGACAGACGATCAATAACACAGCCACACAAAAAAAAATTTGTGTTCTGACCCAAAGGTCTCACTATGTGTACTGTATGTTTTTGAGGTCGCTGAATCCGAATCCGAGGTCCATTTAACCCCATAAGTTCAGGGTTTTGCTACAACCCCAGAAAACCAATATGGCGGACACCTTTTGGAAAAATTCATCGGATTCCCTTGAAACTCGTTACTCGGGGGTTTTCGGGGTCGCTAATTACGAATATGATATTATTTTTTCAAAATTCAAAATGGCGGATCCAATATGGCGGACACATTTTTGTAAAATTCATCGGATTCGCTTGAAAATCGTTACTCAGGGGTTTGGGGAGTCACCGATTACGAATTTGATGTAAGTTTTCGAAAATTCAAAATGGCGGATCCAATATGGCGGACACTTTTTGTAAAAACAGAACAGGGTGAACGATTCCACCAAGACATTAAAATTGTTGAAACTCGCTGTCAGGGAGCGTGGGATGTCAATATGTTGGCAGACTTTTGCTGGATGCTCAAAAGAGAATCACTTGAACAGAACAACAAGCGTAAAAGAAATCCTCTCCACAGAACGTTTGAAGAGAAAAGAACGCGATATAGTTCAAAAAAAGAAAACCATAAAAATATTATCCGCTTTAGGAGCAGCATTCTTATTATTTATCAATCAGCCCTTTTTAGGGCTATACATGATGTACAAAATCCGATCGAGCAACCTCCCCGCGGTGTACATCGGGTAATGCCAATGCCGACGGTACAAGGATTTAGAAGATTGGTCTTAATTAAATGAATGTAATAATAAAATCATTGTTTAAGGTTAGAAAAAATGTCTGATTTTAATAGAGTTAAATAGACCTCGAATTCGGGTTCAGCGAACCCAAAAACCCCTGAGTAACGATTTTCAAGCGAATCCGACGAATTTTACAAAAGGTGTCCGCCATATTGGATCCGCCCTTTTGAATTTTGAAAAAATAATATCATATTCGTAATTAGCGACCCCGAAAACCCCCGAGTAACGAGTTTCAAGCGAATCCGATGAATTTTTCCAAAAGGTGTCCGCCATATTGGTTTTCTGGGGTTATATCAAAACCCTGAACTGATGGGGTTAAATGGACCTCGGATTCGGATTCAGCGACCCCAAAAACATAACCTACACATAGTGAGACCTTTGGGTCAGAACACAAATTTTTTTTTGTGTGGCTGTGTAACTTGAACACATAAGCATATGACACCTACGCTATTGGTTGTTATTAAATTGCGATAGACGAAAGTGCAACTGTCTGTGTCCCTTTTAAAATTCATCCTTTTATTATTAGGGGTGTTCACGGTGAGTAGCCTCTAGAATACAGCGTTTATTGTAATTTATCTCTTCCTGTAAGCTACATTGTCAAAGTCGGGAATGTTCCTTAATTATACCCGAGCACACTTGTGCACAAGGGTATATTTACTTTGTTCACATAACGGTTGTTTGTAACAGCCAAAACGGATCGAGATAGATATAGACAAATGTATACATAAATGCTGAGAATGAATAGAGAAGTCGATTAAGCCATGTCTGTCTGTCCGTCTGTCCGTCCTTCCGTGTACACGATAACTCGAGTAAAAATTGAGATATCTCAACGAAATTTGGTATGTAGGTTTCTCTTTATCCAAGGTAAGTTGGTATTGAAATCGGACTGTAACCACGCCCACTTCCCATATAACGGTATTTTAAAAAATGCAAAAACTACCATATTTCAGTAAACATTGGATCCAAATTGTTGAAAATTGGTATATGAAGTAGAATTTTGGTAAAAAATAGTATTATTGGAAGATTTTTGGAAAATGGGCTTGACCCCGTCCACTTATGATAAAATGCCGTATCTCGGTAGCGGCTTCACCAATCCTTACCAACTCTGTACGAGCCTTGCCTAAGGCCTAGCTAAGAAATTTGTTGAAAATCTTTGAAATCGGGCAGTAACCACGCCCAACTTCCATATAACGGTAATTTACAGAAACACAAAAACTGCGATAAATCAGTAACTGCTGAAGCTAATTGACTTAAAATCGATAGTTACAATAACCACTTAGCAGAAAATTAGATTATTAAAAATTTTTGGATAATGGGTGTGGCGCCGCCCCCTTATGACGGCAAATGTGTATCTCTGCAACCGATTCGTCAATTTCTACCAAACTCGGTGCACTCAATAACCTTAGTACAATAAAGAAATTTGTTGAAAATTATTCGAATCGGACCAAAATTACACCCACTTCCCGTATAATGGTAAATTTCAGACATCCGAAAACTCCGATATTTCAATAACTGACGACGCTAATTTACTCCAAGTTAATAGTTACAATAATCTCTTAGCAATAGATAAGACTGCTATAGACTTATAGGAATGTGGCGTGGCACCGTCCATTTTATGACTTCAAGTTGTACCTCGGTAACCACTTTATAGATTTCTACCAAACTTGGTTCAATCATTTCATTAAGTCTAAGGGCCATTTTCATCATCTCTGGTTAACACTAATCGCCAGTTAAACATTTTTACCGACGTTTCCAACCCAATGTTAAATGAATGGAGACAGTAGCGTCGGGTACGATGTTTAACTGGGGATTAGTGTTAACCAGAGATAGTGAAAATGGCCCTAAGTCAGCATATTATCGAAAAAGTTTGAAATCGAGAAAAACCCCCCGCTTATCATGCAAATGTAGTTTAGAGCAAGTTGAAACGACGATATTTGATACCTGCGATGGGTATGTAAAGTTCGGTTTCGCCCGAACTTATACTTCCTTACTTGTTTTATGTTAGATTTATGAGCGGAAATCCTTATCTTCAATTTAGATTTGGTTGTCCCCAAATATACCATATCGCATACGTGAGACCCGTCCCCATTGCATGATATTCTATAAACTATGCCAGATTTCTCACTTCTAGGAATTCTGTGTTTGGTATTGGTGTATCCTTCGAGACCAAAAAGCTTCTCCAATTGCTCCTGGTTATCCCGAGCGCAGACAGGTCCTCCTGCACTTGGTTCTTCCATTACGTTCACGAGCGCCCTTGCTTTCGTTGTCCACCCATGCATGCGGAGTCGGGGGATCTTTCCACCGGAGCACCGTCATCCATGCATACAACATGTCCAAGTCAGCGCAATCGTTTTATTTCTATGCGCTTAACTATGTCCATGTCGTTAAAAAGCTCATACAGTTCGTCATTCTATCTTCTCCGATACCCGTCATCCACGAAGATAGGGCCGTAGATCTTGCGTAGAATAGTCCTCTCGAAAGCCTTCTTATCTTTGTTCGACATCGTCCAAGTTTCCGGGCCATATAAAAGGATGGGAATGAAGAAAGATTTGTAGAGCGTGATTTTTGTTCGTCGGGAGAGGGCTCTGCTTTTCAATTGCCTACCGATCTCAAAGCAGCACCTGTGGGCAAGAGTTATTCTTCGCTTGATCTCCAGGCTGAAGTTATTGGTGGAGTTCATGCTGGATCTTAGGTAGACAAAGTCCTTCACTACTTAAAAGTTGTAACTGCCAACAGTGACGTATATCCCGAAGCGCGTGGGCTCTTTACATGTTGCCGGGAGGTACTTTGTCTCGCCCTCGTTCACCGCTAGCTTCTTTTGCTAAACTGGAAAATGCTGCTATTACGTCCCTTTGTTTTAGACCTACGATGTCTATATCATCTGCATACGCTAGCAGCATCTTTCTTTTGCTATGTATGGTGCTGCTGCGATTCAGATTGTTAGTTCTTATTACGTTTTCCAGCATCAGATTGAAAAAGTGGCACGACAGGTAATCGCCTTATCTAAATCCCCGTTTGGTCTCAAGCGGCGCGGAGAGGTCCTTCCCGATTCGGACGGAGCTGAAGGTTGTGATCAAAGTCACTCTAAATAGTCGTTT
>NW_023458569.1:2617713-2628587 GCF_013731165.1 Rhagoletis pomonella | reverse complement strand
TCTACCAGAGGGTTAGGAGACTTACGGAAGGTTTCAAGACCGGGGCGAACTCCTGTAAGAACAACAATGGCGACCTAGTGACCGATGTCCAGAATATACTTAAATTGTGGAGGGAACACTTTTACAACCTACTGAATGGCAGCAGCGCTGAAAGTAGTGAAGACGCTAACTTGACGTAAACTTGATTTAAATGACGAAAAGTCACTTCAAATTTTAATAAAACTGACAAAATGTAGCATGCTTTTAGGATCATGCGTGTATATTAACGTTAACATCTGTGTGACATTTTTTTGTTTACGAATGTGTAGGCATAGAGAGGATTAGATGAAAATGCAATATTAGTAAATATTAGTTATAAAAAAGAATACTTTTAGGGTTATGAAAATATATTGACGTTTATATTATATATTGTGTGCGGCAACGCGAAGCGAACAACGAGAAATCATAATTATTTGTTTACGAATGTGTAGACATAGAGAGCATTAGATAACTTTGCGGTATATTATTAATTTTTCATTTAACCCTAGATTACTAACCTTATTTTTTATTCCTTTAATACTAACGTTCGCCGGTGAGGCTACTTTGAAAAAAAGTATACATTTTGTCTTTTTAAAACTTAAATTTATTTAAAAAATTAACTTAAACATATTTCATATGTTTCTAAATTAAAAAAATAAAATAATTTAATAATTTTTTTTTAATATTAATAAAAATAACTCCACACATATTTTATCATCTTTTTGAGAGGGGTAATTTAAAAAAATTAAAAAAAATATTTTAAAACGAACGAACTCAGACATTCCATAAATTATCTTAAAGGTATTCGTATTTACTTTAACACTTAAAAGGAATTCATTGTTTATCTTTTCTATTGTGACTTGTACCTACAAATGAAATCGACTTTTTTGTATCACATTGAGCCTTATGAATAAAAAGTAAGTAATTGATTTTTCTTAAAATTTTAGACCTTTTACGTAAATTTATTTGAATAAAGCAAGCAAAAGGTTTGAAATCTCAAGAAAAACCAACTGCTTAGTTTTTTTATACCCGAGCGCACTTGTGCACAAGGGTATTATAACTTTGTTCACATAACGGTTGTTTGTAACAGGCAAAACGAATCGAGATAGATATAGACAAATGTATACATAAATGATCAGAATGAAAAGAGAAATCGATTAAGCGGTGACTGTCTGTCCGTCCGTCCGTCCGTCCGTCTGTGCACACGATAACTCGAGTAAAAATTGAGATATCTTAACGAAACTTGGTACGCGACCTTCTTTTGGACGTGGGACAGACGGTATTGAAAATGGGCGAAATCGGATAATAACCACGCCTACCTCCCATATAACGGTAATTTTAAGAAATACGAAAACTGCGATATTTTAGTAACTACTGAAGCTAATTCACTCAAAATTGATACTTACAATGAGTTTCAGACGGAAAACATGAATATTATAAATTTTTGGAAAATGGGCGTAGCCACGCCCACTTATGGTTACATGTGTATATCTTGGTAACCGCTGCATCAATTTCTTCCAAACTTAGCACAGTTGTTGGCCTTAGTACAGCTTACTAAATGGCTGAAAATTTCGGACAATAACCACGCCTACCTCCCATATAACGGTAATTTTCAGAAAAACGAAAACTGCGATATTTTAGTAACTACTGAAGATAATTCACTCAAAACTGATATTTGCAATGAGTTTTAGACGAAAAATAAGAATATTACAAAATTTTGGCAAATGGGCGTAGCCACGGCCACTTATGGTTACATGTGTATATCTTGGTAACCGCTACACCAAAACTTCCAAACTTGGCACAGTTGTTGGTCCTGATACAGCATACCAACTGGCCGAAAATTTCTAAAATCGGACAATAACCACGCCCACATCCCATATAACGGTAATTTCGAGAAATACAAAATCTTCGATAAATCAGTAAATATTGAAGCTAATTTATTCAAAATTGATGATTGCAACAATTCTTTACCAAGAAATACGTTTATAACAAAATTTTGGAAAATGGGCGTAGCACCGCCCACTTGTGATCACATATATGTATCTCGCTAACCGTTCTAGCAATTTGTACCAAGCTCGGTATGGTTATTGTGCTTGCCACATAAAAGCAAACCGTTGAAAATTGTTGAAATCGGACTAAAATTGAGGCCGCTTTTCATATAACGGTAAATTTCAGATATGCTTGAAACTGCAATATTTCGAAATTTAAGGACGCTAATTTACTTAAAATGTATACACCCCGGCTTATCATGTAGCGGTAGCTTTCGGAAAGGTGGAAAACATATATTTAATACTTGCGCCGGGTATTTAATGTTCGGCTCCGCCCGAACTTAGACTTTCTTACTTGTTATTATTAAGGCCCATTCACTGAAATCTTCTTCCAAATTGTCCTCACTATCACTTAAATTCAACGCTATTTCTTCCGACCATTTTAGAACTTGTTCTTCATAGGTACCCCTCACGAAAAGTAAAAAAAAATTTAAGTTCAGTTATTAAGTAGCAGAAAATAGCCAAAAAACATGTTAAAAACTGAAATAAGTACAGCAAACAAAATTACCTTTACTACTAACGTTCGCCTGTCAGGCGTCAAGAGGGCGTGGAATTCAGCCGCGCAAGGCCACTGTACAATGTGTGTCTGCTAACAACCTCGCACAACGCTAAACTGAGTTGGCGTGAACGCTTACTTTGATCATAAAAAGCGTTCCTGAAATATCGCGAGAAAACCGAATTCGTTCCGCCTCACAGGAGTTAACGACGTTAATACATATACTGCATATATTACATACATACATACACTACATACATAGCTAACATGCCTGGTCACATACATTACATATATACATAAACTATAATGTACAAATAAACATGTTTGTCTCATAAGTAACAAAAGAATATGATAACACGAAAACACGTAAACAACCTACTGATAAACTATAACATGTTTGTCTCATAAGTAACAAAAGAATATGATAACATTGTAAACAACCTTCAATAACAAATTTACTCACTAAACCAATAACAAACACCATTTATCATCAGTAGTAGAAATGGTATAAATAGATGTAAGCATAAACATGTAAGGAGTTCGAGATTATACGAATTCAAATAAAGAGCTCTTGCTCAGAAAAATATAAAAATATTTTTTTTTAGAACTTTCCTTACTTGAGTATTAAACTGGGGGCTCAACCGGTCTTAAAAGCCATTTTCTAATCCTGTAACGTTACAAAGGATAAGGAAAAATATAAAATCCCACGGGAAGTAAGACTTCCAGCACTACATATTTGAAAAAAGTGCTTAAATAATTAATATAAACACAAACAACACACGATTCAAAACAAGTGAATCGAAAAGTGAAACACAAAGGCGAAACTGGATACCTTACGTAAATTAAAAACAATAAAAAAAACAAAAACTTACGACGACAACAGAAAACTAGAAAACCCAATAAAAATGGAGGAACAACTAGCTCAACCACACGCAAACATGGCTGCATTGGTAAATCAGATCCAACAACAACAGGCGGACTTCACAGAGAGAGTAGCTCGGCTAGAGCAACAAAACGCTCCACACGAAGTTGTACTACACGACGAAGTCAAACTTAACATCACCGACCCAAGGGATATAGACCTTGAATTGTTCAAATCTCTACCAAAATTCGATGGAGATAAAGAGCAATACCGATCATGGAGATCACAAGTTTGGACCTTCGTGGAAGCGATAAAGAACTTCCAATACCATCCAAAATACTACAGCGCCCTGGGAATCATACGAACAAAGATTACAGGACCAGCTGCGAATATATTAACAAATCACGACACCAAATTAAATTTTTATTCAATCATCAACCGACTTGACTATACTTATGCTGACCAACGCCCACTATATGTCCTCCTGGACCAAATGAAAAAAATCTCACAAGGAAGAAAAACTCTCGCAGAATTCCACGGTGAAGTATCTAAGGCACTTAATTTAGCCTTAGCCAAAATCGAAATGTCCAGTGATGACAACAACGAAGGTATGAAAACTTACGCCAACCAAGAGGCAGTAAGAACGTTCATCCTTGGCCTAAATTCAAAATATACCAGCGGTACACTGTATAGCCATAATCCAACAAATTTGGAATCGGCATACGCGACAGCCTGTACCATATAACACGATAACGTAAATGAAGAATTCGAAACACAGAACGTACAACCCAGATTCCAGCATCATAGGCAAAATCGGTGCACCTACTCACAACCACATCGTGAAGAGAGGTACTATAAGCCAAACATCAGAATTCAAAGAAACGACTACCAACAACGAGGAGACCATCAACAAAGAAGCTTCTTCAATCAACAAAGACAACCTGCACCTATTCCAATGGACGTGGACCACTTTAGACAATATGTCCCAACAAGTAGACGCAATAATGCCGTAAGTCACAATAATAATATACCTAACAATATATATAAGAGAGATAGGACATTCAGTCATAATAACGTAACTACTCCACAAAATAAGTCACAAAGAATAAATCAAGTAAATAGAGAAGATCTAGAGTCAGTAGATTTTTCAAATTACGAAGAACAATTCGAAGCAGGCAGTACTTTTTTAGGCGAATAAACGGGCTGCCTTGCTTACAAACAAAATGCGGCCTAACCGGCACGCCCGTTACCTTATTAGTTGACACTGGCTCCACTAACAATTACATAAATATAAATTGCAATATAGGAAAATCGATAAAAATAAAACCATTTAAAACCAAAACCTTACATGGTCACTCAATTATAAATTCTAAAAAAATAATAACGATGTACGGACATCATTTAACTTTCTATGAAATTAAAGAATTAAACGACTTTGACATGATACTCGGAGAACAGGGACTACGCCAAATAAAGGCAGAAATCAGTTTATTTGATTATAGTTTAAAATATCAAAGAAAAAAGGCCCTAAAAGTAGAAACAAAGATTAATTATACTATTAACAATAAAAAGATTAAAGATCAAGTCGATGAACTTATGAAGATAAATAATAATATTAGTGAAGCATTACCTTTTACAACGACGATACAAGCATCTATCAGGACTGAATCAGAAGATCCCATATGGACAAAACAATATCCATATCCCATGTCTGATCACGACTTTGTCAGGAAAGAAATTGAGAAACTTTTAAATAACGGTATAATACAGCCAAGCAAGAGCCCATATAACTCACCTATATGGACTGTTCCAAAAAAGGGCACCGATAACCAAGGCAAGCCCAAGCGAAGAATGGTTGTTGACTTTCAAAAGATTAATTCTCATACGATTACTGACAGATATCCAATTCCAGATGTTAATATGACAATACAAAACCTAGGAAAAGCAAAGATTTTTTCCACACTAGATTTAGAATCAGGGTTTCATCAGATACTAATTAAAGAATCTGATCGAGAAAAGACAGCATTCTCTGTCAACGGCGCGAAGTATGAATTTATCAGAATGCCATTCGGATTAAAGAATGCACCCTCAATCTTTCAACGATGCGTTGATGACATATTAAGAGAATATATTGGAAAGTTTGCGTATGTTTATATTGATGATGTGTTAATTTATTCATCTACAGCAGAAGAACATATGGAACACATACGGATTATAATTAATGCACTTCACAATGCTAACATGAGAATTTCTGACGAAAAGTCACATTTTTTCCAAGACTCAGTAGAATACCTAGGACATATTATAAAACACAATAGAATTACCGTAGATCCAAAAAAAGTTGAAACTATAAAGAACTACCCACAACCAAAAAATTTAAAAGAATTGAGATCTTTCTTAGGACTTGCTAGTTACTATAGGAAGTTTATAAAAGATTTTGCTAAAATCACGAAACCCTTAACAATTCATTTGAAAGGAGAATTAGGAATGGTAACAAAAAATCAAAGTGCCAAAGTATCAATACGCTTAGACGCAGCAGCAGTAGAAGCCATGGAAAAAATAAAAAACGCTTTACAAGAACAAGGTGAACTTTTCCAACCAGATTTCTCTAAACCATTTAGCTTAACAACTGATGCTAGCAATTTTGCCATCGGAGCAGTCTTATCTCAAAATCGCCACCCAATCGCATTCATCTCACGCACACTAAATGAAACAGAGCAAAACTATAGTACAAATGAGAAAGAGTTACTAGCAATCGTTTGGTCTTTACAAAAACTTAGAAACTATTTGTACGGTGTAGCAAACCTAACAATTTACACAGATCACCAATCCCTAATTTTTTCGATTTCCGAAAAAAACCCAAATGCAAAGCTAAAACGTTGGAAAAATATAATTGAAGAATACGGTGCCAAACTAGTTTATAAACCTGGACACCAGAACGTTGTTGCAGACGCACTTTCCCGACAACAAGTCAACAACACAACAGATTGTTCAGACCATTCACAACAAAGCTCTCCAAATGAAATTATGAAAAAAGTTAAACAACCACTAAACTCTTAAAAATCAAATAATTATTTTACAAGATAATGAAAGAAACGAAATTCTTAATCAAACAACATTTCCCGGTCAATCTAGACACACAATATTTTTTAAAGATACCCCAGATTTGCTCTCCAAATTAAAAAATGTAATTAAACCAAAACTCACTAATGCGATAAAAATAGACGAAGAAATACTATTTCACTTAAAAAAAGAAATAACTTCCACATTCCCAAATTGCACCCTGGTACTAGCCCAAAATCAGCTAATTGACGTAACTTCCTTAAATGAGCAAAGTGAAATCGTCAAACAGACACATAAAAATTACAAAAATAACACACAAGAAATATTGTTGACCCACTACTGGCCCAACATTAAAGAGAGGTGCAGAAAAGAAGCAGTAGATTGTGAAATATGTTTACAGCACAAATATGAAAGACAACCAAACAAACAACCTATAGGAAAAACCCCAATACCAACACGAGTAGGAGAATACATACAGATGGACATATTCCATATCAATAACATGCAGTATCTTAGCTCCATAGATAGATACTCCAAATATTGTTTCCTACGAAAACTAAACACAAAAACAAACTGTCACGAATACATAGAAGAAGTACTCACACAAGTTTACCCAAATGCTAAATATCTCATGACTGATAACGAGAGTACATTTAACGGACACATAGCGAAATTTTTGTACAACCGGCTACAAATAACGCACTCCGTCACGCCTGTACATCATTCAACATCAAACGCTCAAGTTGAACGATTACACAGTACACTAATCGAACTCTGTCAAACCTTAGCTGCAGAAAATAAAACAGCTCCCGCCGACGAATTATTCAACGCAGTTCGCTAATACAACAGGACAATTCACTCCTCCACAGGATATAAGCCCGAAGACGTGTTCTTTAATCGTGATAAATACCCTAATATCAAAGACACACTTGAAGATAAACAAGCAAAACTACTCCAACATCACAATAAGAACAGGAAAAGCATAACTTACAAAGCAGGTGACCTAATTTACCGCCGAACCGATCGCCGTAACAAACTCGCTACAAAATATAATAAGCATAAGGTGAAAGAAGATCGTGGGGACACAATCCTAACAACTAGGGGGAAAATAATACACAAAGATAGCATAAGAAAAAATTGCATACCATGCAACAAACAGGATTCTTAAATTTAATAATAATAACCTGCGGGTTATGCGATGAAATCACCGATTTGACTGGTAAGAAATACGTACTCACTGAACTAGATTCCGTGTATATTTATGAGACTTCATCCTATCTTTACCATGTATCGAATCTTTCTATAATATTAGCTCCATATGAAAAAATAGTGAGAACTAGATATGATTCAATTCAAACTGAAGGAAAAAATATAATAATTGATAAAATAGAAACTGTGAAGACACAGTTAATACCATCCGAGTATCGTGCCAAACGCGCCCTTAATTTTTTAGGCTCAGTATTAAAATTTGTTACAGGAATACCAGATCACGATGATCTAGTTGAAATTAAAACAGGACTTAATGAACTTATCGAAAATAATAATCAACAAAGGACAATAAATTCTCGATTTGAAAAAATCTTAACAACCCTAGATCCACAATCTATTTTTGATAATTCAATACTTACGGAAATATACAGTGAACTATTAACTATTACAAATACCATTAACTTCGCAAAAACAGGAAATTTCTTCTCTGGAACACTTAATATCAGAGATGTAGAAGAAGTAATAAAAAACGAAGTATATGATATTCCAATAATAAATATACTAGAATATTCTGATATCAACATATGTACCTTTCATGATGCTATTATAACAATCTACAAATATCCTGTAATAAGAAATAAATGTAAAATGTAAATCTAACCCCATTAGCCTTTAAATATGGAAAATATCAACGTAACAACAAAATAGCTTTATGTAATAATACATTCAACAACTTATCAAAATGTAAAAACTATGTAGGCACACATATTTGTAAAAAAGAACCAAAGGATAATTGTACTATTCCTTTATTATTAAAACAAAATGCTCACTGTAATATTATCCAAGAAAATAACATTCCCTTACAAATATTAGATAATGGTAACATTATTATAGACTATGAACACATATGGAACGGACTCAAAGTAAACGGTCCACATTTAATCCAATTCAATTTTAATACAACTATTGATAATAAAACTTATATTAACCATAAACAGGAAATAAAAAATGTAATACATGCCCATCAACACGAAAAAGTTAATATATTGAAAATTTTAAACTCCGAATCAGATTATAAATTTACCAATATACAAGAAATGTATAAATTAGTGATTCCAATTGAAGAACATCCTTGGAAATTTACTTTATATTTATTTATTTATTTATTTATGTTTAAATCTACAGTACAATGTACCTTACAGACTAGAAAATATATTATATAGTAATAATTGATAATGCCAAATAAAATACAAATCAAGCAATTAAATTAAGGACTTTAATAAAAGCCGATTTAGGCAAAGAAAAGTCTAGATGATGCGTGTTAGATAATGCATTGAATTCCCGAAGTGCTCGAGAAATCGGAGCATTACTTGCATATTTAGTTTTGAAGCTTTCTCCGTAAAAAGGGTAAACATTTCGGAGACTTCTTTGTGGAACATTAAAGCTTATCCGCTCAAGCAAAATTGGGCAGTCAATGATGCCACTAATTATATTATAAGTGAACGATAATGAAAGAACTGTTCTTCTCTTTTCTAAAGTACTTAAATTGATCAGCATTAGCCGCGAGCCATAGGATGGAACAGGAGCCTCAAACCGCAGCGAACGCAGTGCGAATTTCAGAAATACTTTTTGAACGCGTTCAATTCTACCTATCGATAGTTGGTCATATGGTCTCCAAACTATTACCGCATATTCCAAGTGTGAACGAACAAGAGCCGTAAAAAGCAATTTAAAGGTATATGGGTCTGAAAACTCGGAAGTGTTACGCCGAATAAAGCCAAGAGCAGAGTACGATTTCGAAAGGATAAAATTAATATGAGTATTGAAGGATAACTTAGAGTCAAACATGACTCCAAGGTCCTTAGTCTCTGTTACTTTTTGAAGCGCACAGTTAGCAATAGTGTACTGTGTTGAAATAACATTTTGACGCCTAGAAAATGTTAAGTGAAAACATTTTGTTATATTCAAAGAAAGACCCGACTTCAAACACCATAAATGAAGTTTATCCAGGTCCCTTTGAAGATTTATAGCATCGGATGAGTCCTTGACAACTGTAAAAACTTTCAGATCATCGGCGTAAAGCAAATAATTCGAAAAGGAGAAACAGTCGTTGATATCATTGATAAAAAGGACGAATAAAAGAGGTCCTAAAATGCTCCCCTGAGGCACACCTGAAGTAGCCACAAATGGGTTCGACGATACACCATCAATAGTTACCACAGAACATCTCTGCGTTAAATACGATTTAATCCATTCTAAAAACGATGAGTGAAAACCTAAGCAAACCAGCTTATTTATTAAGATCCTGTGAGATACCCTGTCAAATGCCTTTGAAAAATCGGTATAAACACAATCGACTTGGAATCCTGCCGAGAATGAAGAAGTACAAAATTCGCTAAAAACTGTAAGATTAGATACTGTCGAGCGGCCTGACACAAACCCATGCTGATTCGGACAGATTAGAGATTTAACTGCAAAATAGAGCTTGTCCTTAACGACACATTCAAACAGTTTTGAGATGTTCGATAGTTTCGAGATCGGCCGATAGTTCCGAACGTCATTTTTTCTTCCACTTTTAAAAAAAGGTGTGATAGTAGATAATTTCCATTCATCTATGAAAATACCTGACGATAGCGATTTATTAAAGATTATCGCAAGAGGAATCGCTAAGGCCGGACAGTTTTTAAATAAGATAGCCGACATCCCGTCTGCGTCCGTTTGCGAAGAAGGTTTAAGAGAAAGCATCCCCTTTATAATGTCATCCGATGAAATAAAAAGAGCCCCAAAGTTGAGAATAGAAGATATTTCAGAAGAGAAGTTAGGGAATTGCCCGTCATCAGCAACGTAATTTGACATAAAAAAGTCAGCAAACAAATTAGCTGCTTCAACAGGAGTACTAGCAAATTTATCGTCGAGCATTACCGAAGTAGGTATACTTGCACATGATTTAACCATAATAATAATTATACTAATTCTACTTATATACTTAATTATAAGATTACATACATATCGACAACTACAATTAAGCACCAAACGTCGAAGAAACTTCGAATTAGCTTACCTAACGAATTACAAAGATGTCAAAACCTAAGCCCTTCGAAATGAGGACATTTCATTTTTAACACCGGGGAGAGTTAACGACGTTAATACATATACTGCATATATTACATACATACAT
>NW_023458569.1:2615912-2617613 GCF_013731165.1 Rhagoletis pomonella | reverse complement strand
TTCGAGATTATACGAATTCAAATAAAGAGCTCTTGCTCAGAAAAATATAAAAATATTTTTTTTTAGAACTTTCCTTACTTGAGTATTAAACTGGGGGCTCAACCGGTCTTAAAAGCCATTTTCTAATCCTGTAACGTTACAAAGGATAAGGAAAAATATAAAATCCCACGGGAAGTAAGACTTCCAGCACTACATATTTGAAAAAAGTGCTTAAATAATTAATATAAACACAAACAACACACGATTCAAAACAAGTGAATCGAAAAGTGAAACACAAAGGCGAAACTGGATACCTTACGTAAATTAAAAACAATAAAAAAAACAAAAACTTACGACGACAACAGAAAACTAGAAAACCCAATAAAAATGGAGGAACAACTAGCTCAACCACACGCAAACATGGCTGCATTGGTAAATCAGATCCAACAACAACAGGCGGACTTCACAGAGAGAGTAGCTCGGCTAGAGCAACAAAACGCTCCACACGAAGTTGTACTACACGACGAAGTCAAACTTAACATCACCGACCCAAGGGATATAGACCTTGAATTGTTCAAATCTCTACCAAAATTCGATGGAGATAAAGAGCAATACCGATCATGGAGATCACAAGTTTGGACCTTCGTGGAAGCGATAAAGAACTTCCAATACCATCCAAAATACTACAGCGCCCTGGGAATCATACGAACAAAGATTACAGGACCAGCTGCGAATATATTAACAAATCACGACACCAAATTAAATTTTTATTCAATCATCAACCGACTTGACTATACTTATGCTGACCAACGCCCACTATATGTCCTCCTGGACCAAATGAAAAAAATCTCACAAGGAAGAAAAACTCTCGCAGAATTCCACGGTGAAGTATCTAAGGCACTTAATTTAGCCTTAGCCAAAATCGAAATGTCCAGTGATGACAACAACGAAGGTATGAAAACTTACGCCAACCAAGAGGCAGTAAGAACGTTCATCCTTGGCCTAAATTCAAAATATACCAGCGGTACACTGTATAGCCATAATCCAACAAATTTGGAATCGGCATACGCGACAGCCTGTACCATATAACACGATAACGTAAATGAAGAATTCGAAACACAGAACGTACAACCCAGATTCCAGCATCATAGGCAAAATCGGTGCACCTACTCACAACCACATCGTGAAGAGAGGTACTATAAGCCAAACATCAGAATTCAAAGAAACGACTACCAACAACGAGGAGACCATCAACAAAGAAGCTTCTTCAATCAACAAAGACAACCTGCACCTATTCCAATGGACGTGGACCACTTTAGACAATATGTCCCAACAAGTAGACGCAATAATGCCGTAAGTCACAATAATAATATACCTAACAATATATATAAGAGAGATAGGACATTCAGTCATAATAACGTAACTACTCCACAAAATAAGTCACAAAGAATAAATCAAGTAAATAGAGAAGATCTAGAGTCAGTAGATTTTTCAAATTACGAAGAACAATTCGAAGCAGGCAGTACTTTTTTAGGCGAATAAACGGGCTGCCTTGCTTACAAACAAAATGCGGCCTAACCGGCACGCCCGTTACCTTATTAGTTGACACTGGCTCCACTAACAATTACATAAATATAAATTGCAATATAGGAAAATCGATAAAAATAAAACCATTTAAAACCAAAACCTTACATGGTCACTCAATTATAAATTCTAAAAAAA
>NW_023458569.1:2611772-2615812 GCF_013731165.1 Rhagoletis pomonella | reverse complement strand
AAAAAAATAATAACGATGTACGGACATCATTTAACTTTCTATGAAATTAAAGAATTAAACGACTTTGACATGATACTCGGAGAACAGGGACTACGCCAAATAAAGGCAGAAATCAGTTTATTTGATTATAGTTTAAAATATCAAAGAAAAAAGGCCCTAAAAGTAGAAACAAAGATTAATTATACTATTAACAATAAAAAGATTAAAGATCAAGTCGATGAACTTATGAAGATAAATAATAATATTAGTGAAGCATTACCTTTTACAACGACGATACAAGCATCTATCAGGACTGAATCAGAAGATCCCATATGGACAAAACAATATCCATATCCCATGTCTGATCACGACTTTGTCAGGAAAGAAATTGAGAAACTTTTAAATAACGGTATAATACAGCCAAGCAAGAGCCCATATAACTCACCTATATGGACTGTTCCAAAAAAGGGCACCGATAACCAAGGCAAGCCCAAGCGAAGAATGGTTGTTGACTTTCAAAAGATTAATTCTCATACGATTACTGACAGATATCCAATTCCAGATGTTAATATGACAATACAAAACCTAGGAAAAGCAAAGATTTTTTCCACACTAGATTTAGAATCAGGGTTTCATCAGATACTAATTAAAGAATCTGATCGAGAAAAGACAGCATTCTCTGTCAACGGCGCGAAGTATGAATTTATCAGAATGCCATTCGGATTAAAGAATGCACCCTCAATCTTTCAACGATGCGTTGATGACATATTAAGAGAATATATTGGAAAGTTTGCGTATGTTTATATTGATGATGTGTTAATTTATTCATCTACAGCAGAAGAACATATGGAACACATACGGATTATAATTAATGCACTTCACAATGCTAACATGAGAATTTCTGACGAAAAGTCACATTTTTTCCAAGACTCAGTAGAATACCTAGGACATATTATAAAACACAATAGAATTACCGTAGATCCAAAAAAAGTTGAAACTATAAAGAACTACCCACAACCAAAAAATTTAAAAGAATTGAGATCTTTCTTAGGACTTGCTAGTTACTATAGGAAGTTTATAAAAGATTTTGCTAAAATCACGAAACCCTTAACAATTCATTTGAAAGGAGAATTAGGAATGGTAACAAAAAATCAAAGTGCCAAAGTATCAATACGCTTAGACGCAGCAGCAGTAGAAGCCATGGAAAAAATAAAAAACGCTTTACAAGAACAAGGTGAACTTTTCCAACCAGATTTCTCTAAACCATTTAGCTTAACAACTGATGCTAGCAATTTTGCCATCGGAGCAGTCTTATCTCAAAATCGCCACCCAATCGCATTCATCTCACGCACACTAAATGAAACAGAGCAAAACTATAGTACAAATGAGAAAGAGTTACTAGCAATCGTTTGGTCTTTACAAAAACTTAGAAACTATTTGTACGGTGTAGCAAACCTAACAATTTACACAGATCACCAATCCCTAATTTTTTCGATTTCCGAAAAAAACCCAAATGCAAAGCTAAAACGTTGGAAAAATATAATTGAAGAATACGGTGCCAAACTAGTTTATAAACCTGGACACCAGAACGTTGTTGCAGACGCACTTTCCCGACAACAAGTCAACAACACAACAGATTGTTCAGACCATTCACAACAAAGCTCTCCAAATGAAATTATGAAAAAAGTTAAACAACCACTAAACTCTTAAAAATCAAATAATTATTTTACAAGATAATGAAAGAAACGAAATTCTTAATCAAACAACATTTCCCGGTCAATCTAGACACACAATATTTTTTAAAGATACCCCAGATTTGCTCTCCAAATTAAAAAATGTAATTAAACCAAAACTCACTAATGCGATAAAAATAGACGAAGAAATACTATTTCACTTAAAAAAAGAAATAACTTCCACATTCCCAAATTGCACCCTGGTACTAGCCCAAAATCAGCTAATTGACGTAACTTCCTTAAATGAGCAAAGTGAAATCGTCAAACAGACACATAAAAATTACAAAAATAACACACAAGAAATATTGTTGACCCACTACTGGCCCAACATTAAAGAGAGGTGCAGAAAAGAAGCAGTAGATTGTGAAATATGTTTACAGCACAAATATGAAAGACAACCAAACAAACAACCTATAGGAAAAACCCCAATACCAACACGAGTAGGAGAATACATACAGATGGACATATTCCATATCAATAACATGCAGTATCTTAGCTCCATAGATAGATACTCCAAATATTGTTTCCTACGAAAACTAAACACAAAAACAAACTGTCACGAATACATAGAAGAAGTACTCACACAAGTTTACCCAAATGCTAAATATCTCATGACTGATAACGAGAGTACATTTAACGGACACATAGCGAAATTTTTGTACAACCGGCTACAAATAACGCACTCCGTCACGCCTGTACATCATTCAACATCAAACGCTCAAGTTGAACGATTACACAGTACACTAATCGAACTCTGTCAAACCTTAGCTGCAGAAAATAAAACAGCTCCCGCCGACGAATTATTCAACGCAGTTCGCTAATACAACAGGACAATTCACTCCTCCACAGGATATAAGCCCGAAGACGTGTTCTTTAATCGTGATAAATACCCTAATATCAAAGACACACTTGAAGATAAACAAGCAAAACTACTCCAACATCACAATAAGAACAGGAAAAGCATAACTTACAAAGCAGGTGACCTAATTTACCGCCGAACCGATCGCCGTAACAAACTCGCTACAAAATATAATAAGCATAAGGTGAAAGAAGATCGTGGGGACACAATCCTAACAACTAGGGGGAAAATAATACACAAAGATAGCATAAGAAAAAATTGCATACCATGCAACAAACAGGATTCTTAAATTTAATAATAATAACCTGCGGGTTATGCGATGAAATCACCGATTTGACTGGTAAGAAATACGTACTCACTGAACTAGATTCCGTGTATATTTATGAGACTTCATCCTATCTTTACCATGTATCGAATCTTTCTATAATATTAGCTCCATATGAAAAAATAGTGAGAACTAGATATGATTCAATTCAAACTGAAGGAAAAAATATAATAATTGATAAAATAGAAACTGTGAAGACACAGTTAATACCATCCGAGTATCGTGCCAAACGCGCCCTTAATTTTTTAGGCTCAGTATTAAAATTTGTTACAGGAATACCAGATCACGATGATCTAGTTGAAATTAAAACAGGACTTAATGAACTTATCGAAAATAATAATCAACAAAGGACAATAAATTCTCGATTTGAAAAAATCTTAACAACCCTAGATCCACAATCTATTTTTGATAATTCAATACTTACGGAAATATACAGTGAACTATTAACTATTACAAATACCATTAACTTCGCAAAAACAGGAAATTTCTTCTCTGGAACACTTAATATCAGAGATGTAGAAGAAGTAATAAAAAACGAAGTATATGATATTCCAATAATAAATATACTAGAATATTCTGATATCAACATATGTACCTTTCATGATGCTATTATAACAATCTACAAATATCCTGTAATAAGAAATAAATGTAAAATGTAAATCTAACCCCATTAGCCTTTAAATATGGAAAATATCAACGTAACAACAAAATAGCTTTATGTAATAATACATTCAACAACTTATCAAAATGTAAAAACTATGTAGGCACACATATTTGTAAAAAAGAACCAAAGGATAATTGTACTATTCCTTTATTATTAAAACAAAATGCTCACTGTAATATTATCCAAGAAAATAACATTCCCTTACAAATATTAGATAATGGTAACATTATTATAGACTATGAACACATATGGAACGGACTCAAAGTAAACGGTCCACATTTAATCCAATTCAATTTTAATACAACTATTGATAATAAAACTTATATTAACCATAAACAGGAAATAAAAAATGTAATACATGCCCATCAACACGAAAAAGTTAATATATTGAAAATTTTAAACTCCGAATCAGATTATAAATTTACCAATATACAAGAAATGTATAAATTAGTGATTCCAATTGAAGAACATCCTTGGAAA
>NW_023458569.1:2601494-2611672 GCF_013731165.1 Rhagoletis pomonella | reverse complement strand
ATAAAATACAAATCAAGCAATTAAATTAAGGACTTTAATAAAAGCCGATTTAGGCAAAGAAAAGTCTAGATGATGCGTGTTAGATAATGCATTGAATTCCCGAAGTGCTCGAGAAATCGGAGCATTACTTGCATATTTAGTTTTGAAGCTTTCTCCGTAAAAAGGGTAAACATTTCGGAGACTTCTTTGTGGAACATTAAAGCTTATCCGCTCAAGCAAAATTGGGCAGTCAATGATGCCACTAATTATATTATAAGTGAACGATAATGAAAGAACTGTTCTTCTCTTTTCTAAAGTACTTAAATTGATCAGCATTAGCCGCGAGCCATAGGATGGAACAGGAGCCTCAAACCGCAGCGAACGCAGTGCGAATTTCAGAAATACTTTTTGAACGCGTTCAATTCTACCTATCGATAGTTGGTCATATGGTCTCCAAACTATTACCGCATATTCCAAGTGTGAACGAACAAGAGCCGTAAAAAGCAATTTAAAGGTATATGGGTCTGAAAACTCGGAAGTGTTACGCCGAATAAAGCCAAGAGCAGAGTACGATTTCGAAAGGATAAAATTAATATGAGTATTGAAGGATAACTTAGAGTCAAACATGACTCCAAGGTCCTTAGTCTCTGTTACTTTTTGAAGCGCACAGTTAGCAATAGTGTACTGTGTTGAAATAACATTTTGACGCCTAGAAAATGTTAAGTGAAAACATTTTGTTATATTCAAAGAAAGACCCGACTTCAAACACCATAAATGAAGTTTATCCAGGTCCCTTTGAAGATTTATAGCATCGGATGAGTCCTTGACAACTGTAAAAACTTTCAGATCATCGGCGTAAAGCAAATAATTCGAAAAGGAGAAACAGTCGTTGATATCATTGATAAAAAGGACGAATAAAAGAGGTCCTAAAATGCTCCCCTGAGGCACACCTGAAGTAGCCACAAATGGGTTCGACGATACACCATCAATAGTTACCACAGAACATCTCTGCGTTAAATACGATTTAATCCATTCTAAAAACGATGAGTGAAAACCTAAGCAAACCAGCTTATTTATTAAGATCCTGTGAGATACCCTGTCAAATGCCTTTGAAAAATCGGTATAAACACAATCGACTTGGAATCCTGCCGAGAATGAAGAAGTACAAAATTCGCTAAAAACTGTAAGATTAGATACTGTCGAGCGGCCTGACACAAACCCATGCTGATTCGGACAGATTAGAGATTTAACTGCAAAATAGAGCTTGTCCTTAACGACACATTCAAACAGTTTTGAGATGTTCGATAGTTTCGAGATCGGCCGATAGTTCCGAACGTCATTTTTTCTTCCACTTTTAAAAAAAGGTGTGATAGTAGATAATTTCCATTCATCTATGAAAATACCTGACGATAGCGATTTATTAAAGATTATCGCAAGAGGAATCGCTAAGGCCGGACAGTTTTTAAATAAGATAGCCGACATCCCGTCTGCGTCCGTTTGCGAAGAAGGTTTAAGAGAAAGCATCCCCTTTATAATGTCATCCGATGAAATAAAAAGAGCCCCAAAGTTGAGAATAGAAGATATTTCAGAAGAGAAGTTAGGGAATTGCCCGTCATCAGCAACGTAATTTGACATAAAAAAGTCAGCAAACAAATTAGCTGCTTCAACAGGAGTACTAGCAAATTTATCGTCGAGCATTACCGAAGTAGGTATACTTGCACATGATTTAACCATAATAATAATTATACTAATTCTACTTATATACTTAATTATAAGATTACATACATATCGACAACTACAATTAAGCACCAAACGTCGAAGAAACTTCGAATTAGCTTACCTAACGAATTACAAAGATGTCAAAACCTAAGCCCTTCGAAATGAGGACATTTCATTTTTAACACCGGGGAGAGTTAACGACGTTAATACATATACTGCATATATTACATACATACATACGAGGGTGGCTTGAAAAGTCGTTAGAATGAAAAACTAGACATTGGTTTTTTAACAAAAAATTGATTTATTTTTCAACATAATCTCCTTTTAAGTCAATACATTTTTTCCAACGCTTTTCTAATATATTTATTCCTTCTCTAAAATAAGTTTTTTCAAAACCTTCAAAATAAGTATTTGTTGCAGCTATAACTTCACTATTTGACACAAATCTTTTTCCGCCGAGCCATTTTTTCATATTTGGAAAAAGGAAAAAGTCACTGGGAGCTAAATCTGGCGAATATGGCGGATGAGGGAGCAATTCATAGCCTAACTCATTTATTTTTTCCTGCGTTTTTCAAGATGAATGTGAAGGAGCGTTATCATGATGAAAGAGGATTTTCTTCTTTTTCAAATGTGGCCGTTTTTGCTTAATATTTTGGTCCAATGTATCCAACAAAGATGAATAATATTCAGCTGTGATGGTTTTACCCTTTTCAAGATAATCTATGAAAATTATACCTTGTGCATCCCAAAAAATAGATGCCATAACCTTACCAGCTGATGCAACGACCTTTGCCTTCTTTGGAGCACTTGAGCCACGTTCTACCCGTTGTTTGGACTGTCCTTTAGACTCTGGTGTATAGTGGTGGATCCACGTTTCATCCATCGTTATGAAACGACGCAAAAATTCCGATGGATTTCTGTTAAACATGTCTAAACCAACTTTTGAAGTCGACATTCGGTTCATTTTTTGCAGAGGAGTTAGCAAACGCGGCACCCATCTTGCTGAAAGCTTTTTCATACCTAATTCATCATGTATTATGTTATTCATATGTTCATAACTAATGTTCACAATGTCAGCAATATCTCTCAATTTAATTCTTCGATCTTGTGTGACAATTTTGTACACTTTTTCTACCGTTTCTGGAGTCGTAACCTCTTTTGGCCTCCCAGAGCGTGGCTCATCTTTGGTGCTTATCCGACCACGTTTAAACTCGTTTACCCAATTGTAAACTGTTGCATTTGAGGGTGCATGTTCCCCTAATACTGTCTGCAACTCCTCAATAATTTGTTTCTGGTTTAAACCTTTCAAATGAAAGTACTTTATAACAGCACGAAGTTCACTTTTTTCCATTTTTAATAAAAATACAATAGTGTTTTGCAAAAATAATTCTCAAAAAAGTACCGTTTGACCATATGTTATGAAATTTTGACAGCTCGCTTTTGACAGTTCACTTTTAACATTCACAATAATTAAGTAAATTAATGACCGATAGATGTCGCAATTCTAACGACTTTTCAATCCACCCTCGTGCACTACAAACATAGCTAACATGCCTGGTCACATACATTACATATATACATAAACTATAATGTACAAATAAACATGTTTGTCTCATAAGTAACAAAAGAATATGATAACATTGTAAACAACCTTCAATAACAAATTTAATCACTAAACCAATAACAAACACCATTTATCATCAGTAGTAGAAATGGTATAAATAGATGTAAGCATAAACATGTAAGGAGTTCGAGATTATACGAATTCAAATAAAGAGCTCTTGCTCAGAAAAATACAAAAATATTTTGTTTTATAACTTTCCTGACTTGAGTATTAAACTCAGGCGAACGTTAGTGTTCAGTGTTGCCAGAACTTTTTGGACGAACCGGCTAAATTGGCAAATAAAACCGGCTAAAAACGGCTAAAATGTTTCAACTAAATTTCACATGTTTTATTTAAATAAATCACGAGTAAAAAGAAAGGAAAAAATTTTGCCAGCAAGAATTTGCAATTAGGAAAAACATATGATTGTGGCACATGGTTGGATTTTTTGTCGACGATAATTTGAATAAACAAGTTCGTTAAATTTAAAAATTTACAAATTGGAGCGATTTTAAAATGAAAAACGTAAGTTAATACTTGTTTACTTAATTAATTTAGTTAATCCAATGATTTGAAAGGTACTCGGCAGAAAAAAACTGTATTCTTAATCGGAATGCAATCTCAACCAGAGGCGATATAGTAAACCCGACAAAGAAATTGAAACGTAGGTTGAGGAAAGTCGGACTGACAAGATATATACACGTAGATCCTGTTTTTTGCGCCTCTGAAAGAATTTTAAAAATTCTATACAAATTTCTTTTGTTTGAAATGCAACCGTGGACACTAGCTGGCAGAAAAACTTGCAAATTTGCGTTCGTACAGAAAATTGCAAGTTTCTCTACATGAGAGAGAATTTGGGAGCATTTTTTCTTACTACTTATTGTCTTCCCTACAAGGCCTTTTCAGACTGACCGATTCTCAATACACTCAAATAGAAACCAATACATATAAAAAACGCTGTAAAAAGTTCCCTTCAATTTTAAGGCAGTAAAACAACGACTTTAAGTTAACATCAACCGATGCCATATGTTGACAAGGGACGCAAAATCACAGTTTCACAAAAGAACTGGTCAGATTTTTCAGAAATCCCTTCAATTCTGATGTAAAATATGATGCCAAAAGACTGCAGATCTCCCATTTAGACGACCGGCAGATGTCTCGTAGGATTCCCACAGAGTTTTGCTTTACATAGAAATTTGTGCTCTTTTATTTTCGTTTTGACTCACTTCAGTGTTGGCTCCTTTAATTCAAGTTGGCATTCGGTTTTCGGAATTCAAATAAGTTCTCAGCAAAAAAGTTTTTTAAAAAAAATACAAATGTGCACATAGTGCTTGAAAATATCAATTTTTCCCTTACCTTAAACCTTTGGGAGTGGGCAAAATGATGTTTTGTAATTTAGGCAGAATTGAATATGCGCTATCTGGGAAGACATTATCTACATGTAATATTTATTCTGTTTGTTGGCACTAAATCCAAACACAAACGCATCTTAAGTGTCTTAACAGTGAAACAATTTCTTATTTCCTAAGTTTGCGAATAAAACTTCACACTTAAAATTAAGACATTTATAACAAACATTTTATGAAGAAAATCCCTTCTTCGTTTAAAATAAAAATAAGCGAAATCGGCCCAATTTCATACAACCCTGCCTGATATGAAATTTTTTTCCACGACAAGGCTAGTAGCCATTTCTAACAGATTTTGGGTCGCTTAGTCAAAAATGGAAACATATATACATATTTAAAAGAAAACAAGGCAAATAGCAAAATCGGCTAAAAACGGCAAATTTTTTTCTGCAAAACGGCTAACAAATCGGCTGCCGGCTAAATCGAAATTTCTACGGCTGTTTGCTATCGCAACCGGCTAAATCTAGCCGGAAAACGGCTAAAATGGCAACACTGTTAGTGTTCTAGGGTTAAACAACGAGTGTATTTTCAGTTTCTTATAAAGAATTAAGTGATGAATTTATAAACTGTGATCGAAATGTAAATTCGTTAACGCAGTTTATCGAGCTATATACCGAGGAGCTAACACCTCATGATATTGCCGTAGTGAAACGAAATATATCGAAGCGATTTGTGGGTAAATTTCAAAAGCGATGGGATGATTCGAAGAGAGATATTTCGGTTTTTTTTTAATACAAACTTTGGCTTAAAAGTATGTTTTGAAATGCCACAACACACTGATCAAATCTAACAGAGTTTTCCATTTTTAGACATATTTGTGGTAGATTTTCCATGTAGCAGCCAATCTACTTGTGGGAGGAGAGGAAGAAAGAGTAAGGAGTTTAGTGATTGCGGTGAGCGTGCTAAACGATACAAGGCTGCTGCTATAGCGGTATATATATTTTTAGTTCTATTATACGCCCGTCACTGTTTACAAAATTCTTTTGCATGGAAAACAAATAATTGATGCTGCAATACTACCTATTGGAATGCTTTCAGAGGAAGCTGAAGAAGCACGGAATAAGGATTACAGAAAGTATAGGCTTATGTTTTCTAGGAAAACTGATAGAATTTCTACAAATACAGATCTTATTAATCGATTGCTGGCAAGTTCTGATGCTTATATAACGTCCATAAGACGTCAACCCAACTAAAAGTCTATGGAATTGGATCCTGTTGTCAAGATATGCTAACTAATTAAAAATTTGTGTTATATTTTTTCTTTCCATATATAGTTATATTTTCGATTTTATTGTAAATATAAATATCAGGAAAATCAAATTTTGACAATGGCTCCATTTTAATAACAAAAATATATCTTTATTTGTGTGTGAAAGGTGTATGAGAAGTGATTGGCAAACAGCCACGCCCTTTTTTGGGTTTGTGTATACCTTTCATGAGAGTAACTTATTTGACAAGTTTCGCGAAAATATATTATTTTTTTTTTACTTGAAATAAAAATTTGTATTTAAAAATTTTTACTATAGGTCCAAGGGAGGTACCCCTAGGAAAAGGCTGATTTCAACTATTTTTGTTACCGTCAATGCCCTTCATGAGGGTAACTTATGCGCCAAGTTTCGTGAAGATATCTTCCTTTTTTGGGCTGAAATTAAAATTTGTATCTAAATTTTTGTTTATAGGTCTAAGGGAGGTACCCTAAGGGGTTGAGCGATTTCAACTATTTATGGAACTAGCTCACATATAACCTGTGTGAAAAATTTCAATGACCTAGGACCACTCTTTTTTTTCCAAAAAATGTATGGAGCCGAACCACTGTGCGAAACAAAAACTAATTTTAGAACCTGTCTACGTATGAAACGAGTTTATCAGTCAAAACTATCACAAGCCACAATAATTCATGCAAACAGCACCTCATACCTTTTCCTGTTCCACAAAAATTCTCTTAGCTTTTTGTGCATTCGTGTCTTATGTTATTTAGAATGTAGAATCAGTGTTGCCAAGGTGGTGGTACTTCAAGAGGCGGAAGAGAAGGATGACGCGTCCAAGGATATGAACGCTGCCCTCGACACGATGTCAAAATCGTTCTTGGCGATTTTAATGCCAAGGTAGGCAAGGAAGGGATCTTTGGCGCCACTGTCGGAAAATTCAGCCTCCACGACGAAACGTCCGATAACGGACTGAGGCTGATCGACTTAGCCGGGGCCCAAAACATGGCAATATGTAGCATTAGGTTCCAGCATAAGAACATCCACCAAGCTACATGGCTGTATCCAGATCGAAAAACGAGAAACCAAATCGATCATGTTGTGATAGACGGAAGGCATGCTTCAAGCGTTTTAGACGTACGTACACTCCGAGGGCCAAACATCGACTCGGACCACTATCTTTCTGTAGCCAAGATACCCACCCGCCTCTGTGCAGCAAAAAATGTGCGCCCAACAATGCAAGGAAAGCTTAACGTCGAAAAGCTGCAATCACAACAGACGGCCAATTTATTCGCCACTCGACTCACACACCTGCTCTCTGAGAGCACTCTTCAACAATCCGACACACGCGAGCAGTAGAATCACATTTCCCGATCATTAAGTACCGCCGCCGAAGAAGTAGTTGGATTTCAGCGAGCCCGAAAGAACCACTGGTACGATGAGGAATGTCAAGAAGCCGCAGAGAAAAAAGATGCCGCCTACAGGGCCACGCTGCGATGGGGCGCAACGCGAGCCATGTGGAACCGTTATAGGGAACTGAAGAAGGAAGCGAGACGTTTTTGCCGCAATAAGAAGAGAGAGGCCGAAATACGTGAGTGCGAAGAGCTTGAGATGCTGGCCGACAGGAAGAACGCCCGAAAATTCTACCAGAGGGTTAGGCGACTTACGGAAGGTTTCAAGACCGCGGCGAACGCCTGTAAGAACAACAATGGCGACCTAGTGACCGATGACCAGAGCGTACTTAAATTATGGAGGCAACACTTTTCCGCCCTACTAAATGGTAGCAGCAAGGAAAGTTGTGGAGAAGAAGAACCCGAGCCCGCAGTCGATGATGACGGAGTCGACGTTCCACCGCCTGACTATGACGAGGTACGTATAGCAATAAAGCGACTGAAAAACAACAAAGCGGCTGGAGCTGATAGCCTGCCAGCTGAGCTATTCAAGTACGGCGGCGAGGAGTTGATAAGGTGCATAAATCAACTCTTGTGCAGAATATGGTCAGAGGCACGCAAGTGTGCTCTGCCCAATCCACAAGAAAGGTGACCCCGCCATTCACGCCAACTACCGCGGGATCATCCTTCTTCTGGTTACAAGGTCGTATCGAGCGTATTGTGTGAAAGACTGAAGCCCACCGTCAATGAACTGATTGGGCCTTATCAGTGTGGCTTTAGACCTGGCAAATCCACCATAGACCAGGTATTCACAATACGCCAAATCTTGGAAAAAACCGCAAGAAAAGGATCGACACTCACCACCTATTTGTCGACTTTAAAGCCGCTTTTGACAGCACTAAAAGGAGTTGCCTATACGCCGCTATGTCTGAATTTGGCATACCCTCAAACCTCATACGGCTGTGTAAAATGACGTTGAGCAATACCACCAGCTCCGTCAGAATTGGAAAGACCTCTCCGAGCCGTTAACCACAAAACGGGGTTTCAGACAGGGCGACTCCCTTTCATGTGACTTCTTTAATCTGATATTGAAGAAGATAATAAGAGCTGCAGAACTGAACCGCTCAGGAACAATTTACTACAAGAGCGTGTAATTGCTGGCTTATGCCGATGACATCGACATCATCGGTAACAAAAACCGCGAAGTCTTTTCTGCCTTTTCCAAGTTGGATAGGGAAGCAAAGCGAACGGGTCTGGTGGTAAACGAGGACAAAACGAAGTATCTTCTGTCCTCAAACAAACAGTCAGCATATTCGCGCCTTGGCACCCACGTCACTGCTTTCGTTTACTTGGCGTGCTTTGCTGAACTCGGCCAAAATCGCTTAGGCGGTTACAGCGCCAAAAAAGAAGAAGAAGAAAGAGGAGACAGGACGCCACCCTGCGGGTAGCCTTTTACTGTCATCAACTCTATGATATTATTGTCAGCTACGGTCTCTGCCAGTCTTTTTCGCAGCATTGTATCGATCCAACTTCGAATCGGGATGGCTATGTTCTTTCTCTCTAGAGCTCGATCTACTGCCTGATGTGAGGTGTTATTAAAGGCTCCTTCAATGTCTAAAAATGCACAGAGTGCTAGCATTCCGTATGGTAGTTGACAGTTGGAACAGTGCTTCTATCTACCTGCGCGATAGGCATGTTGCCCATGGTGCAACGGCAATGACGTAAGGGTGGTGGTCCTTATGTGGATGTCTATAATCTTCTTCATCGCCTTGAAAAGGAACGATGTTAGGCTAATCTGGCGAAAAGATTTCGCCAGCGAGTAGTCTTTTTTACCTATCTTAGGAATGAATTTGACACAGGCCCTCCTCCACGGCTGTGGGAGATAAGCCAGTGCCAGACTTTCCTGCATGATCTTGATTAGGATCGGGGTAAGCAGACCCAGTTCTTTCCAGAGTAAAATCGGTCATAGGCTGTCCACCCCTGGGGCCTTATAGGGTTCAAACGAATCTATGGCCCATCATACGGCCGACCAAGTGAACAGGGATTTTGCCGTCTTCCAGTCCTCCGCAGCGGGCTTATAATATTCGCCGCTATCCTCTGCTACCGGAGTCGATGCTCCTGGGAAGTGGGTGGTCAGAAGTTAGTTTTATCGCCAAGTGGTATTCACCTGTGCCTATAGCTATTTCTCTGTGCAATCTGGCAGCCCCCGGAGTGGAGGTGATGCCTTCATTCACAACATTCAACATTTTAAAGCTGTTTATCTTGGCCTCGCGAATCTCTTTATTATAGGTGGTAAGGGCTGACAACAACGTTGTAGTGTAGTGGTAAGCAGTGCGCGCTTCCACTCCGCAACGCCTGGGTTCAAGCCCTGGTCAAAGCAACATCGCAAAAAAATATAGAAAAAAGATTTTTTCTTAACAGCGGTCGTCCCTCGGCAGGAAATGGCAAACCTCCGAGTGTATTTCTGCCGTGAAAAACAGCTTCTCATAGAAATACAATCGCCGTTCGGAGTCGGCGTAAATCTGTAGGTCCCTCCGCTTTGTGTGACAACATCAAGGCGCACGCCACAAATCGGAGGAGAAGCTCGGCCAAACACTAACATATGTGTAAGCGCCAATCTATTATCATTAATATAAGGGCTGACAACTAGTCATCCCAGTTCCCAGTACGTTTTGCACGGTTAAAGATTTTCTCGCCTCTTTCCGGGGACCTGGGTGGTTGGAGTTCCACAAGGGGTTTCTATTTTGACCTTTTGGTGAAGTCAGCCGGCAGCTTGATGTATAAGCGTTCGTTTTTTTTTTTAATTAATTAATCCCAACGGCTTTTTACCCTCCATTCCCGCCCAACCGACACGAGGGGCGCAGTCCGCATG
>NW_023458569.1:2592813-2601394 GCF_013731165.1 Rhagoletis pomonella | reverse complement strand
TTTTTTTTTTTTTTTTTTTTTTTTTTAGTTTTTTCGTGCCGAGTAGTGGAAACAGGAGTTTGTTAAGTGTCGAGATCTAAAACTATTCAGCTACAGAATCAAATTCATCAGCTGATTGGATATGCTAAAGATAGTATTTCAATTATTGAGAGTGGAAATAATAGTTTTCTTTATAGTAAAAATCGAGTCCGATACGTCAAACGTGCTGGAATGACAGTTAAAATCTTGACATAAACCACGGAATGATTCGTTTAGTTCAAAATTAGTTTTGCATGGCTTTAAAAATAGAGGTCGAAAGTGTCTTGACACTCGAGAAGGAACATTAAAATTTACCTCAGCCAGGAGGGCCGGGCTATTAATCAAGCCTGTCATTAATTTTACGATAAATATTATACCCAGCATTTCTCTACGACTTGCGAGTGTAGGCAAATTTATGAGCTTTAGACGACTTGTGTAAGGGGGGAGATTGTAATCTGAATCCCAGTTAAAATTACGCAATGCAAAAAGCAAGAATTGTTTTTGAATTGATTCAATCCTTTCTGAATGAACTTGGTAGCGGGGATTCCAAACAATAGATCCGTATTCTAGTATAGGTCTAACTAAACTGGTAAAAAGAGCTTTTGTAACATAAGGATCTTTAAACTCTTTTGACCAACGCCTTATAAATGCAAAAACGCCTTTGGCTTTATTGACTGTAACATTAATATGATGGTTGAAATTGAGTTTGGAATCCATTGTGATACCAAGGTCGACAAAATTGGATACCTGCTCCAGATTATAATTTGATATTGAATAAACAGCTGGTTGTACAGCCCTCCGAGAGAAACACATAACTTTACATTTTTGAAGGTTTAGTGGCATATAGTTTGTATTACACCAACTAACCACGTTGTTCAGATCCGCTTGTAACAAAGACCTTTCTTCGATAGAGGACAATGTTTTAAAAAGTTTCACATCATCGGCATACATTAAAATTTTTGAATGTTTTATTATAGAAGAAATATCATTAATGAATATCAGGAACAGAATCGGACCAAGGTGGCTTCCCTGAGGAACTCCTGAAGAAACTTTAATGATGTTGGAAGAACAATTATTAACAATAACTCTTTGTGTTCTATCAGAGAGGTAAGATGAGATCCATTGAAGGAGACTGGGCTGAAAGCCGATTAAGTCGAGTTTACGGATGAGTAACGAGTGACATACTTTGTCAAAAGCTTTACTGAAATCGGTGTAAATTACGTCGGTATGAGCATTTTCTCTAAAACCGTTTGAGACATGAGTTGTAAACTCCAATAAATTAGTAATAGTAGATTTTCCTTTAGAAAACCCGTGTTGAGATTGTGTAATTGAAGAAGATATAGAATATGTCAGCTGGTTAACAATAATTGCTTCGAATAATTTGGGGATAGCGGAGAGTTTCGCTATGCCTCGATAGTTTTCTATAGACGACCTGCTGCCGTTTTTGTGAAGTGGTATTATGAAAGACTCCTTCCAGGCTGACGGAAAAACGCCATGTTTAAGTGACAAATTGAATAGAGTTGTTAAAGGCTCGCAGATGTTCTCAGCGCAGTTTTTAAGAAAACAGGTCGGAATATGATCAGGTCCAGGTCTAAATGACGCTTTTAAGGTTTTTAAAGAGTGTAAAACTTCATCGGAAGATATTACTGGAATATAAGCAGAGTTGATTGGACAAAGCTCGTACGGATAGTCTCCACTTATAGGGAAGTCTACAGAATAATTGGACCTAAAGAACCGAGCAAACATGTTGGCAATGAGTTGGCTGTCGCTAGATACAGTGTTGCGATAATGCATAGCGGACGGAAAACCATGTGCCTTACGCTTTGAATTTACGAAACCATAAAATGATTTAGGATTGTTAATTAAATTCTTCTTAATTTTACATAAATATGAATTATAACATTTCTTATTTAATGCAAAGTAGCTATGCCGCAAAACTGAGTACCTTAGGTAATCACTGTGTAAGCCCGTTCTTTTATACAGTTTAAAAGAGTGCGACTTTTTATTTTTAAATTTTTTAAGCTCTTTAGTGAACCATAATTGTATTGGTTCTTCATGAACAATATTACGTATTGGCACATACTTTCGAAACAAATTGAAAACAGTATCATTAAAGTGCTCAACGCTACGCTCCACGTCATCTCTATATATTGGCCAAGATAACTTTGAAAGTTCTTTGTTAATTTTCCTGAAATTTGCTTTCGCAAAAACATATCTAGTACTTGAACTTGACTTATTATTATGTATTTCATTTATGATTTCGTAGTTTAACTCAAGAGCAGGATGGTATGCATCTTCCGGCAAAACTAGGGGATCACACCGATTAATAGAGGCCTTCGGAACATCATCAACGTAAACGAGATCCAAGACCTTTCCAAACTTATTTGGACATATATTTATTTGTTTGAGGCATAGTTCAGCCATTTCCTCCAGAAATACATTGTAACTATCTCTAGATGAAACTGGTACAACATCGGTGTCAATGATGTTCCATGAAATATGTGGCAGATTTAAATCGCCCAAAACAATCATAGAATCGGATGCCGTAAGCATTGCATTTACGGTCTCAAGTAAAGAAACTAGCTGCATATATACCGATACGGCAGAATTAGGAGGGATGTAGCAAAGAGCTAAATAAATATAAGTCTTTCCAGCCTGTACACGTATACATTTAAATTCGGTATATTCAATGACAGGAAGACTAACTTCCTCGGATGGTATCGATGAATGCACCGCAAAAAGAACACCACCGCCGATTCTGCCCACGCGGTCACTCCTGTATATTTGATATTCATTTGGAAGAATTTCGGAATTAAAAATATGAGGTTTGAGCCATGTTTCGGTCAAGGAAATAATATTATAATTGCAGTCAAAACCTTTTAAATATAAGTCAGTTAATTTGGTATTCAAACCTCTAACGTTTTGATAGTAAATACTTAAATTAGACTTACGAGTTAGTTTTTTGAATCAGAATTAAGATTAGAAATTTTAGCTACGTTATTATTACTTTTATTAGGTTTATACTCAAACTCGCGAACAAACGCCCCGGTCGGCCAAAATGAACTATTTAGTAGTGAATCAAAATCTTCGGAAGCTACATCAATTTTAAAAGAAGAAATATCGCGATCGTATTTAAAATTAAATTTACGAATAAATACATCTTTAGTTCTAATTTTAGTCGATATGTATGACTTTATATCATCCGAAGAAGTATCTTTAGCAAATCTAGAGACAAAGATTGATCTTCTCGGAGGAATTACAACCAACTTTTTGGTAATGATGTCTGATGTGCGGGGCTCCGAATTATTCGGAGGAACTAAGTTAGACAGTGGAGCTTGAGATGTTGATGGCAACACTGTTAAATCAACGGTTTGACTATTTTTTGAAGTAGACCTAGTGGATATGGCTTTAGAAATCGGAGGCTCCAATGCCTGAGGGCATGGAGAAGATAAATTAATAAGTTCTAAGGACTGGGATGGAGGGTTTTTTTTACTAGAATCCGTGGCTGTCTTTTTAGGTGGACTAATAACATGCCCACCTTTATTTTCACGGCTATCTTCAGAGTGTGGAGGGTCGTCGAGACAAGTGAAAGATCTAAACATTTTTTCGTAATGCTTAAATTTCTCAACAAGCGCCGACAGATCCTTCCCGATCTCAGAAAAACCATTTCTGGACTGCCTGAAGAATTTAAATAAATCAACTTCGGTTGATCTACATTTTTGACAAGACCAACGAAGACCCTTACCCTCGTTAATAGCGTCTAATACTCTACCGCTCAAACCAGCACATTTAATATGGGCAATCCCATCGCAGAGCCAGCATGGCACATAGGAGTCGCTTTTAACGTGGCAATTGGTGTAAATGCACGACATGTTTAAAATTATATTTATTTTTAGGTTTTAGAAGCAAAAAAGCAAAAACAGTTTTGAAAACGATGTATTAATCAGTGAACCAATCAGCTGGTAAATATCAGTTAGCGAACAGTTTTAAATGCACTGTATATTAGACACCTAATAAACACAACGCAAACAGCTGTGACAAAGATGAAACAGCAGAAATGACAAAAAGACAAAAAGAGCAAAATCAATGTGCACAAACAAAAACAATTGTACAACAACAATATATTATATGAAACAAAATACTCGGCACATGCAATTAAGAATATCAAGTTAAATTAATCAAATCTACGGGAAATTTTGATGTTTTACTTATCTTTAAATTGTGCACCAGAAGTTTATTAACACTTTTTTTAATTTTTTACTTTAATAAGCGTAAACAGCTTTATCGAACACAAAATTTAAGCAGATCACAGAAAAACACAGCTTCACAGCTTGACGTTTGCGTGATTACGTTAAAACCTCATTTAAGTTACCGACCTTCGCCTCCAGTTCCACCCAATGTTTAGCCCTGTTCCCTACATTTTTGGGGCATAGGTTTGCCTGTAATAGTCTGCGATAGCTGTCCCAGTCGGTCTTCCTATGATTCCTACTGGGCATGCCACTCTTCATGGAGATCTGTAGGGAAAACTGTATGATAATGTGATCTGACATCAAGGGCTCTGAGCAGGCCCTCCAGCCCGAGATCAAGTTATCAGCCCAGGTGTTCCCAAGAGTAATATCCTATATACCTTACCCTAGTTACAAAAGTAGGCTTACAACCTACATTGCAGATACTAAGGTCCTTACTTAATATAAAGTCTAGTAGAAGCTCACCCCTTTTATAGGTGTCAGCGCTGCCACTGAACGTTATGTGCGTTAGCATCACATCCAATGACCAATGGGAGGCGCAGCTCCTCACTGTACTCCACCAGTTCTCTGATTTCCTCCGGTGGTATGGCGGCATCCTCTGCGAAGTCTTCTTCTTATTTGGCACTGTAACCGCTTAAGCGATTTTGGCCGAGTGCAACAAAGCATGCCAGTCGTTGTTTTTCTGTGCCAACTGACGCCAATTGGAAATGCCAAGTGAAGACAAGTCCTTCTCCACCGGGGTTTCCATCTCAGTGGCGGCCTCCCTCTTCCTCTGCTACCACCAGCGAGTTCCGAGTTGAATACTTTCAGAGCTGAAGCGTAGGTGTCCATTTGAACGACATGGCCAAGCCAGCGCAGCCGCTGTCTTTTAATTCGCTGCACTATATCCATGTCGTTGTAAAGCTCATACATCGTTCCATCGTCTGCGGTGCTCGCCGTCGCCAATGCGTAAAGGTCCGTAAATCTTCCGCAACATCTTTCTCTCGAATACTTCAAGAGCCGTCTCATCGGATGTTGTCATTGTCCATGCTTCTGCGCCATATACCAGCACGGGCATGATGAGTGACTTATAGAGTGTGGTTTGCGTACGTCGAGAGAGGACTTTACTTCTGAATTACCTACTCAGTCCAAAGTAGCACTTGTTGGCAAGAGTGATTCTGCGTTGGATTTTCATGCTGACATTATTATCGGTGTTCGTGCTGGTTCCCAAGCAAACGAAATTCTCTACTTTCTCGAAATTATAACTGTCAACAGTGACGTGGGTGCCAAGGCGCGAATGTGCTGACTATTTGTTTGATGACGGGAGATACTCCGTCTTGTCCTCGTTTATCACCAGACCCATTCGCTTTGCTTCCTTATCTAACTTGGAAACATACTTCACGGTTCTTGTTACCGATGATGTCGATGTCATCGGCATACGCCAGCAATTGCACGCTCTTGTAGTAAATTGTTCCTGAGTGGTTCAGTTCTGCAGCTCTTATTATCTTCTCCAAAATCAGATTAAATAAGTCACATGAAAGGAAGTCGCCCTGTCTGAAACCCCGTTTGGTGGTGAACGGCTCGGAGAGGTCTTATCCAATTCCTACGGCGCTGCCGTATCAGTTTGGCGGGGATACCAAATTCAGACATAGCGGCGTATAGGCAACTCCTTTTAGTGCTGTCGAAAGCGGCTTTAAAGTCGACAAATAGGTGGTGAGTGTCGATCCTTTTCTCGCGGGTCTTTTCCAAGATTTGTCGTATTGTGAATACATGGTCTATGGTGGATTTGCCAGGTCTGAAGCCACGCTGATAAGGCGCAATCGGTTCGTTGGCAGTGGGCTTCAGTCTTTCGCACAATACACTCGATATTACTTTATAACCAGGGACCTAAAATAATGATTATTTCAAAATTTTCAATGAAAAAATCAATAGGTTCAAAATATCGTTGAACAATTTCGAGTATATAGATGTGCATGTTTTTTCATGCTCTGTGTGAATCTCTTATGATTTCAAGCAATATCTATAAAAAATTTTACTAAGCATTATTTTTTTAGTTTTATTTTTTTCATCAAAAATAATGATTATTCTTTGAGTTTTGTTATTTTAATCGAAAATAAAACTAATTTCTTGATCGTTATTTTTTCTTTCAGAAATAAAAATTAACTTTTGAGTATATTTTTTTTGGCAGATCGAATAACTTAAAACGCCTCACTTCACCGAAACTCAACTCACTACACCTCAACTCATCTCAACTCACCCTAACTCAGCGCACCTCAACTCACCACACCTCAATTCACCCCAACTCAACTCAACTACCTTACGTCAAGTCACCTCAACTCACGTCATCTCAGTTCAGTAAAGTAAATCACAAATACATTTTATTTGTGAACTGATCAGCGCGTATTTGCAAACAGAGCACTGAAGAAAACCCAGTGGGAAAATAGGAATCCATTACCTTTTTCTACCAAGAAAAGATTAATAACTACGGTTGAACGAAAAGATGCATCGCAATGTAAGCGAGCGGATGATGTGTAGCTTTGAAGCGACAAACAAAACAAGAAGTTTGAAAACTAACTCAAGTATGTTTTTTGTTCACGTTATCTCAACAGCTGCTGTAGCCGAATATGGATGCGTGTTCGACTGCCGTGTTGTTGGCCATGGGTTCAAAACCTGTGGCAGGGACTTTATTTTTTATTTTTATTTATTTTTGCAGTGAAACTTCTTAGGCGGCGGTATCGCAAAAATGGAGAGTGAAATTTTTAAAACTGAAGACGTTACATGAGTGAGAAGGAAGATATAGGTAGTATAAGGAAGGGGAAAAAAGAAATAAAGCGACGCATGACGGGTACGAGTACCTACATATGTATATATGTATGTATGAATGAACTCATTGCGCGTTTCAGCTCTGCCGCTATCAAGCAATCTATATATATAAAAATGAAATGTTTTCCATATGACGGCGATGCCTGACCAACGGCTGAACCGATTTCAATTGTGTAAAAAGCACTTTTTTGGACCTTCTGTTCGGAAGGTTTTTCGATTTAAAAAAATTTGAAAATTTTTGTTGTTGTTGCCGAGAAATGAAGAATGCTGAGACATCACGATTTCACAATTTCATAGAGTTTTCTGTACATTAAATGTCACTAAACTACTAAACGTCTGGACCGATTTGGTTCATATTTGGAACGTCTATCAGTATCATGAAAAGAAATATTTCTACCAAAAATTTGCCCGCTAGGTGGCGCTGGGGTCAGGATATTTCTAAAAATTGCATTTACTTGCCGATGTGGCTCATATTTTGAACGTAAGGTAGCCAATTGAAAAGGAATATTTGGACTAAAAAATTACACGGTAGGAGGCGCTGGGTTCGGGATAGTTTCAAAAATTATTTTACGCTAAGGGAAGGATAGATGCCTACTATACATATATTTGTGGAGGTATGTATGTATGTATGTGCCAGGTTACAGCCTAAACGGACGGACAGCATCGAACGAAATTTGGACAGAGTATTGAAATGACACCTGGGCCTATATAAGGGAGAAAAAATCGGGATTCGACAAGGGGGCGTGGCACCTCCCATAGGCGTGAAATTTTTTATCAGCTATAACTTCGGAACCATAAGCCCCACGAACTTGAAATTTGGTATGCAGGCACAGCTACGGTAGGTGCTTATAGTAAGGTGTATATGAATGAGTTTAAAAAAGGGGGCGGGGCACATCTCATAGGCGCGGAATTTTTATCAGCTATAACTTCGAAACCATAAGCCCCATGAAATTGAAATTTGGTATGCAGACTCAGCTACGGTAGGTGCTTATAGTAAGACGTATATGAATAAGTTTAAAAAAGGGGGCGTGGCACATCCCGTAGGCGTGGAATTTTTTATCGGCTATAACTTCGAAATCATAAGTCAGATGAACTTTGAATTTGGTATGGAGGCTTAGCTATGGTAGGTGCTTATAGTAGGCTGTAAATAAATGATTTTGTAAAAGGGTGCGTGGCACATCCGTAGGCGTGGAATTTTTTATCAGCTATAACTTCGAAATCATAAGTCAGATGAACTTTGAATTTGGTATGCAGGCTTAGCTATGGTAGGTGCTTATAGGAGGCTGTAAATAAATGAGTTTGTAAAAGGGGGCGTGGCACTCTCCGTAGGCGTGAAACTTTTTATCAGCTATATTTTCGAAATCATTAGTCATATGAACTTGAAATGTCCCTGTGGGGAAAATCTCGAGTTCTGAACTGGTGCGCTTCTAATACATTTAGACCCAGTACTGGTTCGCGATAAATCTCTTTGCATGCAATCAACTGGCGAATTTAACATGGCGATGTCCTAGGAA
>NW_023458569.1:2538891-2592713 GCF_013731165.1 Rhagoletis pomonella | reverse complement strand
CCCCCCCCCCCCCCCCCGCTGCATCCCTTTTTCGATAGTTCCGAACTGGTTCTAAATTCGACAAATAAGATCTAGTTCGTTCTGCATCCCTTTTTCTACAGTTCCGAACTATTTCTAAATTCGTCACTTTAGATATAGATTTCTAGTGAAAAAAACTGAAAAAAATTAGGTTTGTAAAAGTACCACTTTTCGCCGATTTTGGACTGGTGAGGATCTAGTTCCTATCGGACTAGTTCGTTTTTGGCGATAAAGACCTACTACGGAACTAGAAATCTGATTCACTAGTCCGCGGTTTCCCTACAGGGTATGTACTTATAGACAGCAATGTTTTCATTTGTGTACATATGTTTGAATGGTTGTATATATATTTGTACGTATGTATGTACATATGTTTGTGTACATGTATATATGCACATATGTAGTACAAACGAAAACAAATCTAATAAGCTGCTCGTTGATATAAATGCGAACTGTACTGATTGTCAAAAATTATGTATTTTTTGTACATTTGTTCATGTTTGTCATAGTGCGTGTAATTTTCTAGGGTAGTTTTGTGCTCCCGCTATCTCCTTGTATTAACTCGTCCTTCGTTGGTATACTCTGATGAACATATGTTGGAATGATAGCAAGGCCAACTTATGTATATAAGGTAGTGTTACAGGAGCAGTTGAAATTTTCGCCCGATGTTTCTTAAAGAAAGCCATAAACGTAGAGACTGTTGGTTCAACTTGGTGTTATTTTGCTCTACATTGCACCGTTTGTGGGCCTGTTGAATGAATTTATGTCTGTATGAAAGATCAAAAAAATTGGATTTTCTGGCAAGTTGTACAACTTATCGCTACATTAATGGCCATGTTGTACAAACTCTTTTAATTTGCGTTTATTTTGTACACTAAATAACTGAAAATGGATAACTAAGCCGAAATAGGTACGTGCTTTCGTTGAATTTTATAAATGTAAGCCGAAACTATGAAATTGTAAAAATGAGATTTTACAATGAGACTGCTCGCAAAATTGCAATGTTTGTGGGCATAACGTCCAACTTTATTGCGGATTGATTTGAACCAACGTTTTCGGCTTGCATCATGTCAAAAGGATGTGTTTGTTGTAATTCATTCTGTCATTTACTACCATTATGCTTAGGCCAATTCATGAAATCATTTCATGCGTTTGAGTAGAAACTGAGTGCATGAACACCATTTCGTGATTACAAATAACGCGAAATAGAGTTTATGCACTTAGTTTTTACTCAGATCGATGAAATGATTTCGTGAATTGGACTACGCATACATGTGATACTTATGCTTTTAATTTATAAGGTAATTTTATGTTTTTATACTCTTGCTACCACATGAATACATATATGAATTCGTGATAAGAATATATGAATTCGCCTTGGAAGATAGAAAGCGAGTAAGATTAAATGCCGAACAAAGGAATTTGTCTTCTTTCAACTTAAATAAATGCATTTTGCAAACAAAAGTGCGTACGTGCCTTGGTAATTCGTAAGGATCTATTGATTGCATTATAAACATTTTCATTTATTTGTTAAACATACAATTACTTCCATTACAACCCGGTCCTTTGGATTCTAGGAGCGCGAATTCATATAAGTTGGTGTTACCGGAAAATGATTAAATTAATTAAATGTATGTTTATCAGAAAATTAATAAGATGAAATGAAATTGTTGTATGTATGTAACTCAATCGTCTAATGGTTTGCCGAACCGTAAACATATGTTTAGACATCCAATTTCGTGAGTAGGTACCTGATGCGCACACCTTTTTTAAGAAGTTTCACTTCTATCATGTGTACGGTGTTACACACGTATTTTTATACCCGAGCGCACTTGTGCACAAGGGTATTATAACTTTGTTCGCATAACGGTTGTTTGTAACAGGCAAAACGAATCGAGATAGATATAGACAAATGTATACATAAATGATCAGGATGAAAAGAGAAATCGATTAAGCGGTGACTGTCTGTCCGTCCGTCCGTCCGTCCGTCCGTCCGTCTGTGCACACGATAACTCGAGTAAAAATTAAGATATCTTAACGAAACTTGGTACGTGTACTTATTTCGGGCGTAGGACGGATGGTATTGAAAATAGGCAAAATCGGACAATAACCACGCCTACCTCCCATATAACGGTAATTTTCAGAAATACGAAAACTGCGATATTTTAGTAACTACTGAAGATTATTCACTCAAAATTGACATTTGCAATAACTTTTAGACAAAAAATAAGAATATTATAAATTTTTGAAAAATGGGCGTAGCCACGCCCACTTATGGTTACATGTGTATATCTTGGCAACCGCTGCACTGATTTCTTCCAAACTTGGCACAGTTGTTGGCTTTGATACAGCATACCAAATGGCCGAAAAGTTTTAAAATCGGACAATAACCACGCCCTCATTCCATATAAGGGTAATTTAGAGAAATACGAAATCTTCGATAAATCAGTAAATATTAAAGCTAATTTATTCAAAATTGACGCTTGCAACCATTCTTTACCAAGAAATACGTTTATGATAAAATTTTGGAAAATGGGCGTGGCACCGCCCACTTATGATCACATATATGTATCTCGGTAACCGTTCCACCAATTTGTACCAAACTCGGTATGGTTATTGTGCTTGCCACATAAAAGCAAAGCGTTGAAAATTATTGAAATCGGCCTAAAATTACGGCCGCTTTTCATATAACAATAAATTTCAGAAATGCTTGAAATTTCAATATTTCGAAATTCAAGGACGCTAACTTACTCAAAATTGATACACCCCGGCTTACCATGTAGCGGTAGCTTGCGGAAAGGTGAAAAACATATATTTAATACTTGCGCCGGGTATTTAATGTTCGGCTCCGCCCGAACTTAGACTTTCTTACTTGTTTATTTGTTCTATTTATAGTTTCGTAAAGCGACATGCGACACATTACTTTCGTATGACATCGCTGTGGAGAAACTCTTGCATCTTTTCGTGCTTAGGTTATAGGGGCTATCCATTACTTTTTGCATTCATATAGATTACCTTTTCCCACTGGGAATATACATAATACGCAAACTGATTCGCTGCTAGCGCTGCACACATACATATGTGTTTACATTTGTACGAGCATATGTACACACCAGGGATGTTACGAATATTTGCATTTTAAACCCTCGCTTCAACATTCGCATTTTTCGCGAATGTGTACATGATATTGTTGAATTGGCTCTAAGTCTGCCTAACATGGATGGTTACAATAATCGGGGTTTAGCTTTAGGTGCCAAACGTTGAGTAGTGCAACAAGCAACGTTGGTGAGGCTTCAACAAGTTCTACTAAAAATCTTTTAAGCAACCTAACAGGACGAAAGCGAAGGCTCGGATTTAAGATCAGGGCTCATTAAAAAATGCGAAACTAAATTCCAATTGAAAGTCTTAAAGAAAAACAAGCCCCTCTCGCTTGGTGGAAAACTAAACTCAAATACGACAAATTGACTTGCAAATATTTGAACACTCTATCCGCTAGCGTTCCGAGTGAGTAAATGCTTGATATGTACAGCGTGGCGACGAATATCTGTTACCCCTGTTTTTTTGAGAAATAAAAGGGTCCTTTATAGATTTTGCGAAAAAAGTATTTTATTGTTAATTTTCCACAGATTTTACTTTAGTTGTATTAATTAGTTCTTACATTTTAATCTTTATTTACATTTGCCAGCAGTGTAAACTTTGAGAGAAAAGTTCATTTGGCACGCAAGTCCTTTTCAGGTGTATTTTTTCTTAGGCTGTTTATAAAAAAGTATAAAAAAGAAAAAAAAAAGATTGTCGTATGTTAATTTCGGTAGGTTGTGGGAAATCGCGATTGAAGTTTGGTACACAATTTCTCAAAAACGCGAAGATAGATTTTCTCCAAAGACTGAAAATGTTACTAGTTCACAGAATTCTTAATTTATGTAATTTTTAACGTTTATTATTAATTAGTTTTGAGTTTAAGAAGGATTTTCTTTAGTAAAATTTTGTCGTAGGCGTCATTTGTCCACAATTTGGCAGCCAATTTGTATGAAATACGACAAAATGTGATCAAAATTTCTACTAAATTAACAACACTTTTTACTCAATATCTCGGAAACTAAAGGAAATATCCCAAAATGGAGAAAACCAGTTTTAAGTTATTGATTAGCTTAATATGACTGCGTCACTAACTAAATTTTTATAAAATGATCGAAAAATCGTAGTCAATATCTCAGAAACTAAAGGAGATATCTAAAACTGATAACACCAATAGAAAGACCTTATTTCAAAATATATAACTGCATCTAGAACTAAAAGTCGTCAAAATTTGCGCTTACGACAATCTTTTACCCAGGCGACCTATGTGTGTACGAGTCTCTAAGAAATCGCACCATAGACGAAAAGGCGGCAAAATAATTTTTTCTAACATATAATAAATATGCTCTTCTGAACTTTGACTGTTACATTAAAACGCACATCACATTACCTTCATAACATCCCTGGTACACATGTATGTACAATGTATAATGTGCATTGTTTATTAGGGTGGTCCAAAACAAGTAAAGTCGGAATTTTAATGCTTTCACCCCCTAGGATTATTCTATATCGAAAAAATATAACCCTATTTTTTTATTTTTAACTCAAAAAATATTTAGAGGTTGCTCAAAGCGCTCAAAGTTTTCCATGTAATTGCAGATATCGTTTTGGATTTCATCAAATAGAATCATTTTTATTCCGATCTCTACGTTAATGTTTGGGAGTTTTTGCGCTTGGTGTACAAAGTCAAATTGCTTTCACTATGGAAATTGTAAACTGCGACGATCTTCTGTGCACTAAAGATCTAATGAACAACAAAAAAATAGGAACTTTGAATTTGGTCAAAAAGAAAGAGTTAATTGCTTAAATAAACCAACATTAGATTTGCGTGTTACACAAATTAATATATCCCACAAAAGTACATATTTGAACAAATAGTTTTGTTGGTACTGCATTTTCTTTTCAAACGAATAAAACGTGTGGAATTCGTCAGGATATGAAGACTTGAATAATTTAACAAATGCAACAAAAAGGCACCAAGTGACTCAAAAATTTAATGTGTAAATCCAAGTTTCAAACCATGTGCAATATAAAAAAATCAACAAACTTTCGTAAAACTTTCGAGCTTTTTTGATTAGATTTCCTAGAAAGATTCTGAGTATGCAGTTTTGTAGCTCATTCAATTCTAGTATGATAAAATATAAGTGGATAAAAATTAACGTTGATGTTTTAGAATTTGTTTTTTTGACGAAGTTACGGTTTTCCTCCACATAAAAATAAAATGTGTTTATTCGTTTAATGGAAGCAAATGGGACAAAAAAATCTAAAATATTAAGGGCTGGTTTCTCCAACTCAACTAAACTTAGTTTAGCAAATTTTTTAGACTTAGTCAAGAATAGGCTGTGTAAAAGGTAGGCTAACTTTTGACTTAAGTCCAAAAAATGGCTAAACTAAGTTAAGTTGAGTTGGAGAAACCAGCCCTAAGGGTATTTTTCACCCATTTGAAACTGGCACTGGCTACAAATCTGCACACTCAGAACCTTTCTAGGAAATCCTATTAAAAAAGTTCCAAATTTTTATGATTTTTTTTTTTTTAATTGCAAAAAGTTTGAAACTTAGACCTACACGGGCTTTTTCAAAGAATGAATTATTATATTTATAAAAAATAAGGAAAATTAAATAACGAAAAAAATTATATATTAAAACTTGTCAAAATATGGTGCGACTGTAATTTTTTCGACTTTATTTTTACCTAAGGATAAATTAATGAGAATATTAAAATAAACTTGGCTTTATTTATTTAGTTCTTTTATTTCCGGGGTTATATTGACTGGGGCTTGCCTCGATTGAATCATTTAGGCACGCCACTGGGTGTATCAATTTTGAGTAAATTAGCGTCCTTAAATTTCGAAATATTGAAGTTTCAAGCATTTCTGAAATTTACCGTATATGAAAGGCGGTTGTAATTTTAATCCGAATTCAATAATTTTCAACGTTTTGCTTTTATGTGGCAAGCATAATAACCATACCGAGTTTGGTACAAATTGATAGAACGGTTACAGAGAAACATATACATATGTGCTCATAAGTGGGCGGTGCCACGCCGATCTTCCAAAATTTTATCATAAACGTATTTCTTGGTAAAGAATTGATGCAGGCATCGATTTTGAATAACTTAGCTTTAATATTAACTGATTTATCGAAGATTTTGTATTTCTCTAAATTACCGTTATATGCGATGTAGGCGTGGTTATTGTCCGATTTTTAAAATTTTCGGCCATTAAGTATGTTGTACCAAGGCTAACACTGTGCCAAGTTTGGAAGAAATTGGTGCAGTGGTTACGAAGGTATACACATGTAACCATAAGTGGGTGTGGCTACGCCCATTTTCCAAAAATGTTAATATTCTTATTTTTCGTCTGAAAATTATTGTAAATATCAATTTTGAGTGAATTATCAATAGTTACTAAAATATCGCAGTTTCTGTATTTCTGGAAATCACCGTTATATGGGAAGTGGGCGTGGTTACAGTCCCGTTTTAAATACCACCCTACCTTGGATAAATGGAAACCTACAAACCAACCAAATTTCGTTGAGATATCTCAATTTTTGCTCGAGTTATCGTGTACACGGACGAACGGAGAGACGGACAGACGGACGGACAGACAGACATGGCTTAATCGACTTCTCTATTCATTCTGAGCATTTATGTATACATTTGTCTATAGCTATCTCGATTCGTTACAAACAATCGTTATGTTAACAAAATTAATATACCTTTGTGCACAAGTGCGCTCGGGTATAAAAATAGGGGTATATTTTTTCGGTATATTTTTTTCGCGGTGAGAGCATAAAAATTCCCGCTTTACTTTTTCACATGAATTTTTGGACCACCCTATTGTACATACATACCTACATTACGCTAGCCAGAGTGAAAAGTTGCTAAGTCCACTTTTTGTAAAAACATATATTCTAATGTAAGAAGTAAGATAAATTAAAAATGCATGGTTCCTACCAGGGACCGTAACAGTTACAACTTTTATTAAAAAAAATCACTCTTTAACAATTATTTTTTGACTTTTATTTAAATAAGCGTTATTTCTGACTTTTATTTTATAAATCGAAAATAACAATTATTTTTGATTTTTATTTAAATAATCCGCAAATAACAGTTATTTTTGATTTTTAGATTATATGTCTTAAATAACAGTTATCGAAGAATTTTATTTATAAAAGTCATAAATAAAAATCAGTCACTGATCTTTATTTTTTCAATCATACTTATAAAAGTCATTTGAATAAGTCGTAGTAAACTTTTGTTTTCCAACACCTTCTTAACTGCGAAAAATGTTAATGACTTTTATACGATTGATTGAAAAAATTAAAGTCGGTCACTGATTTATATTAATGACTTTTAAAAGTAAAAGTCACTGACTGATCTTTATTGATGACTTTTATAAATAACACTCTTCAATAACTGTTATCTAAGCCATATAATATAAAAATCCAAAATAATTGTTATTTCGGATTTATAATATAAAAATCAAATATAATTGTTATTTTTTTAAATTTTGCATAAAAATTGCAAATAAAAATTTATTTTGAAATTTGAGTCTCGGTGCAAAACGAAATCGATTGGTATGTTTCACTTAGTTGTAGAACATTTCCTTCATAGTGAATTTTTCCATGACAGTTTTCATCAATAACTGTTATGTTCGGTCCCTCGTTCCTATAACATCAAATTATGTATATGTTTTATTTCTAACTGTTTCTATTCAGTGATAAGCCAATTTTCCAAGGCCAAAATTCTCAACGAAAATGTGATAAGCCCCAAAGCATACAAAAACTTTTCATCAACGTTGTTTTATTTTATTTTAGTCTACAGTACGCGAAAACTTGTATTGAGTCAAACTTTCTGAAACGGGCCACTACAAATTAAGTATTAGAATTTCAAATATGTTTTGGCAGATATTCAAAGCTCTATGTGTGAAAATTAATGTCTTAAAATATTTTTTGAAAATTTCAGTTTTTTTTTTGATTTTCTTTTCATCAATTTTATATATTAATTGCTATATTTCTGTAAATATTCAATCAAAAATAACCAAATTTTAATGGTGTATTCAGAAAAAGTAGCAGAATCGAAAAAAATATACATACTGGAAAATTTTAATTTTTTAATAGTATTAAATTATAATAAATTTCCCAATAAACAATTGACAATTTAACAGACTTCTATAAAGTATACACTAACCACCCGTGCAAAAATATTTTAGTGCACTCTATCCTATAACAAGTAATTTTTAGCAAAAAAAAACCGACTTAAAAAAATATGTATATAACCATATATTTCATGATTCAATGATCGGATCTAAACCTAATTAGTACGGGACCACCTCTGAGACACTACCTTATCGAAATCGGTTGACGTGGTGCAAGTTATGCGGTAACATACATAAAAAAATAAAAAATACAAAAAATGTTCCGACGAACTGATAACCTCCTCCTTTTGCAACGGAAAGGTAGTGTCTCAGAGGTGGTCCCATACTAATTTGGTTTAGATCCGATCATTGAATAATGAAATATATAGATATATATTTTTTTTTTAAGTCGGGTTTTTTTTTTGCTAAAAATTACTTGTATCCTATAACAGAATAGAGTGCACTAGAATATTTTTGCCCGAATGGCTAGTTTATACTTTATAGAATAAGATCGTAAATTTTTTTTTTGTTTAACACAAAGATAAGTCTGTTAAATTGTCAATTGTTTATTAGGAAATTTATTATTATTTAATACTATTAAAAAATAACATTTTTCCAGTATGAATATTTTTTCGATTCTGCTACTGTTTTTGAATACACCATTAGGTTAGGTTAGGTTACGTTGGCAGACCCGCAAAAGGGTCTCAATTAGACATTGGTTTGTCCATTGTGATACCACATTACATAAGGGAGAAATTCATTTGAACGGTAACTGCGTAAAAATTACGAGAAGCGCCGGGTGCTCATAATAAAGTTCTTCAAACAGCTGATGTCCACTCCGGAGAGTCCCTCGGGAGAGTCGATGTAATGCGCACCGAGATGCTTAAACCGTAATCTAGCGAATACCGGGCAGTTGAGTAAGAAGTGCTAAGATGATTCCACCTCGTCTTCCAGGTAACTGCGGCAGTAGGGATCCGTGACGATATTGAGTCGCACCGCGTGGGTTCCCATTGGACAGTGTCCGGTCAGAACACCTGTGAAAATCGAGAGCTGACGCTTAGCCAGCTGCAGTAGCTCCCTTGACCGCCCGCGGTCCACAGCCGGCCAGAAGGACCTTGCAACTTTGTAAGTCGGGGTTTTTTCCCAGCGCTCGCTGAGCCGACCGTAAGCCCATCTGTCCAAAAGCAGGCCGCAGGTTGGCAACGGAACTCCAATGCCCTCCCTGTCCGAGGTGATGGCCTCAAGGGTACCCTGCCTGGCCAGTTCATCAGCCCTGCAATTTCCTGCGATATCACTGTGCCGCTGGACCCAAATCAGCTTGATTTGGAAGTATTCTGAGGCAGTTGAGAGAGGCATTCAGGCATTCCCCAACCAGTTTTGAACACACCATTAGCGATCCCAGCGCCCTGATTGCCGCTTGGCTATCAGTGTATATATTTACCCTCCTTGTTGACAGTACATTGGTGCATAGCCAATCGGCTGCCTCTTTTATGGCGGCCACCTCTGCCTGAAAGACGCTACAGAGATCCCGCAGTCTGAATGTAAGATCTACTGAGAGTTCCCGACAGTAGACACCTCCTCCAACTCTCCCTTCCAGCTTCGATCCGTCCGTGAAGGTGTTTATGGGACTTCTTCTCCAGAGACTACCCTTCTTCCATTCGATCCTTTAGGGGCCAGCCTCGGGTGACTCCGCTCCATTTCTTTCGGCACGAAGTCGAAGCTTTCGAGAATCGTCGAGTGCCCGTGCGCTGGATTGAAAGAGAACCCAGAGCTTTTAAGCCTAAGGGCTGAGCGAACCGCCGCTACTTTGCCCGAGATGTCGACAGGTGCGTCATTGAGCATAGCGTTCAACGCTAAGGTAGGAGTGGTTCGGAGCACCCCGCTGATCCCAACGAGGGCTGCCCTTTGCACGCGCTCTAGCTTCCTGACATGAGTGGTCTTTTCCAGTAAACTCCACCAGACGATGACCCCATACAACATTATTGGCTTAATTATGGTTTCATATAGCCAGTGGATCACTTTTGGGGAGAGGCCCCATCTCTTCCCTATGGCATTCTTGCAACAGTAGAGGGCCACCGATGCCTTCCTCACTCGTTCCTCGATATTAGGTTTCCATGACAACTTCCCGTCCAGGATCACGCCCAAGAATTTGACCCTGGCAGAGAGGACAAGTGGAACACCCCCTATTGGGGGGAGCAGGGCATGAGGCTTGGCCTGGTAAAAAGAACGAGCTCCGTCTTTCCAGGATTAACAGCAAGCCCGCAGCTAGCGGACCAATTTGTGACCCTGGTTAGGTACCCTTGCTTAAGATCGTACAGAGTGTTCAAGAACTTTCCTCTGACGACGAGTGCCACGTCATCCGCGTAGCAAATAACCCGGCATCCTGTCCTTTCCAATTCCTCCAGGACGTCGATTATCACGACTATCCAGAGGAAGGGTGAAAAGACGCCTCCCTGCGGGGTACCTCTGCTTACTTTACGCTGCTCAGAGGCGTTGCCCCATTCCGCTGTGACAGTTCTATCATGCAGCATGTGTGAGATGAGCCTAACTAGGTAGCTCTCGACTCAGAGCTTAATAATGGCTCTTATTATCGCCCCGGGAAGGACATTATTGAAAGCCCCCTCGATATCAAGGAAGGTACCCACTACAAGATCTTTGTTTTAAAGAGATTCCACGGATCTACCTTTCAGGTGGGCGTGCTGAGAGAAGTCTTCAATAAGAAAGATGAGAGACTGATAGGTCTGAAGTCCCGCGGGGATACATGAGAGTTCTTTCCTGCTTTGGGGATGAACGTGACCCTTACGCACCTCCAAGCCCCCGGTATGTACCCTCTTTCTAGGCAGCTCGCATAGATAGGGGTGAGCCAGCTACACGAGACCTCCACAGCCTTTTGCAGCTGCGCAGGAATGATGCCATCCGTTCCAGGGGACTTGAAGGGCTTGAAAGAGTCGATTGCCCAGAGCAGTCGGCGCCTCTCCAGTAGTTCACCGGAGGAGGAGGTAGAGCATTCGCCCTTTCCAACACCGGTGGGTTCACGCGGTGCAGAATTTTCTGGGATTGGGTCTCAAGGAGTAGCTTAAGCGATTCCTCTCCACTCATCGTCCTCTTCGTCCCTCAGGTATCCCAAGGGTACGGGATTCGTCGCAAGGATTCGCCTAAATCGAGATGATTCATTACAACCTTCTACGGCTTCGCAGAAGTTTCTTCATGACTCGCTTTTGGCCTTTCTTATCTCGGACTTATAGATGCCAAGTCCGATCTTATAGAGTTCCCAGTCGGAGTGCTGTCCACTCTTCCTGGCTTTATTGAACAGGCGTCTACTTGTCGCCCTGAGTTCTGAGAGTTCCATCGTCCACAATTTTGGTCGTACTTTGCCCCCAGGCCTACTCAGCCGGCATGAGATTTCGATGGCACTCCTACAAGCTGATGTAAACTTATGCACCATAACATCAATCGAGCCCTCGGTGCTTAAGCTCTCCTGGGGGGCCTCTGGCAGTAGTTCCCGAAGTTTTTTACTATAAAGGTCCCAGTTTGTTCTCCTAAGGTTCCTAAAGGGGATACTTTTGGGACGATCTTCGTCCAGAAAAAACTGGATATACTCTTGCCTAGCCGCGTTGATAAAGGTCGGTTCGTTTCCTCTATTACAGATACATAAGTCTTCACTTAGAACGTAATCAAAAAGTGGCTCACCTCTTGCATTGATATCTGAGCTTCCCCAGCACGAGTGTCGTGAATTTGCATCTGATCCAATGTTAACATCGGCTTTCCGTCGCCTCGCTTCGGCTATGGCTTCACGTAGCAGTAATGGAGGTGGTTCCACCTCGTCGTAATGAGCCATGTATGCGGATATAATCCCGAGCTTTCTGCCACCGCCATCCAGGCCGACAGTCAAAATGTCCTCGTTGCTGAAATTAGGTAGAATCAGTGCTTTGAATTCGTTTCTGATGAGCACGCAGGATCTTGGTCTACCTGTTAGATTCTGCACCATCAGCTTGAAATTAGGCGTCCTGATCCCGGAGATACCGCTACTGCTTATCCACGGCTCCTGGGTCAGGACTACGTCGGCTCCACCTTGCTCAAGGTGGATAAGGAGATTTGCGGACGCCGCCTTAGAGTGTTGGAGGTTTATTTGCAGGATCTTCATCCTCCAAAGTCCGCTCCAGCCACGCCAGTTCGACGTCCTCGTTTACTGAGGCTAACAGCCTCTCTTCCTCCGCCCTGTCGTAGAAACGTCCGATGCTGACGACGGATCCCTCCGTTGAGAGAGCATCCTCAGCACTTCCGGCCCCGACATGACGGACTCTACCTCCATACTCATGGGGGCTTCCTCCGCCACGAGCTCACGTGTTCCTAGCACGTCAGGAGGTTGAGAGCCATCACCCCTGGAATCGGTTTGGTAGACCCTAAGGACTACCCTTTCGAGTCCCAAGGTGATGACTTCCCTGGACTCAGCGAGAGTACCAAGCGATTCCGCATTGAGTAGTATCAGCGCTTGCCGATGCCACTCCTAGGAATCCTCGGACCCCTCAAATCTGACAACCCTCCAGTTGTGCGTGGGCAGATGCGGGTTGCAGTAACGGAGGATTTCCTCAATCTCCTCTGGTGCGGAGGGCTCGGGGGGGGGGGAGCCCGACGCGAGGCCGCGGGCGGGCAGGGGGATCCTTTTCCTCCACGGCTTCCAGCTTGGCGCCTTCCCAAACCTCCCCCAGCAGAGACACTGCAGACTTGTATAATGATGCCGACCGCTCGTCGGCGCATACAATTCTTTTGTGGATGCCATGATGCCACCCACCATCCTCACAACGCGGAGGTGGACCAGGGTTTCCTCTGACCACCTTCAGAAAGACAGAGGAGATGGCTGCTGCCACGCGCCTCCAGTTTGGATGTGGTGCCATCTTCTCTTCCTCGATCGAGGACCCCTAGGGTAGTTGATCCCGCCTTCTTAGCGATTTCGCTGAACAGAGCAGGCGCAACCCCATTCCTGGGTCTTTTTGCGTGGGAGCCTTCTCCCTCTTGAGACCTTTGTCTCTTAGGACCCGTAGGAGGCGCACTCGCGTCTGCTTTCGTCGAGTTCTTAGCCTTCTCATCCAGGCCACACACCACCCCTTTGGCCCACTCGAGCGTTTTCAAATGTTTCTCAGTAAGCTGAGAAGCGTCTTGGCCGCCATAGCGCTCCAAAATCTTGGTAGCCATGCGCCTGTCGGAGTACGCCTTTCGGCCCGACGATGTTTGCCGTTTAGGCATTCCCGAAGGCTTCTTGTGGGGAGCCTTCGAGGACAGACACGGAAGACTGGGAGAGGAGCCCGCGCTGGTGCTGGCGATTCTGTCTAGAACCCCCCTTAAACGCTCTCGCAGTCCGGCCCCTTGCCTAGAGACCCCCACAAAGTCCGGTTCCGGCACTCCTGCCCTCCCAGTGGCGACAGCACCTGCCCTCCCGGAAGCACTTAAGTGCGTCGGCTTCGACGCGTTCTTACCCCCCAAGCGACTATCCGTTGAGGATCCCCCAGAGGTAGAAATTATAGAACGAGGCGGTTTCGCCTCGCATACTGCAGGTGGTGCTGTAGCCCCCCCAGATGAGCTGGCTTTGGGGGTCGGCTGCGACTCCCCGCCACCACTCGAACTCTTCTTTGTTTTATTGTTTTTGTTTTTGTTTTTGTTTGTTTTTGTGTTTTCATTTTTCATTTTCACTGGTTCCCCACTCAGAGCCGCTATCCAAAACCCGAGCATGTAGTCGCCTTTAAATGGTCCCATAGCTACCTCTGAACAAGACTATGGCGAGGGTTGACCCATGCCCTTATGGGGTCATGAGTTCAGAGCCGACCAGCGCAAAGACGGGAGTCATCTCAACCGCACCTACACCACCAACTTAACGGCGACGGGAATTGGAACGTACCCTGAGGCCTGCCAGGGTTTTAACGGGACGGGGGCAGTTGCGGCATAAGCCCACCAGCCATTTCTGCTGGATGTCACCCCAGCATACTCAGGTGGTAGAATACCACAACTACCAGCTCAGGGATCGACAAATCCAAAACGTTTCAGAATCGTAGTCAGAGGACGAATCCAGGGTCGTTTCCTTTCAGGTTAAGAGGCCGTGGAGGCCGCAGGCCATTTGGCGTTACCCAGGGTGCACCACGCGGAGGCGACCTGAATACACCATTAAAATTTGGTTATGTTTGATTGAATATTTACGGAAATATAGCAATTAATATATAAAATTGATGAACAGAAGGTCAAAAATTCATTTATGAATAAATTTTTGATAAATGGAAATTTTCAAAAAATATTTTAAGACATTAATTTTCACATATAGACCTTTGAATATCTGCCAAAACATATTTGAAATTTTAATACTTAATTTTTAGTGGCCCGTTTCAGAAAGTTTGACTCATTATAATGTATGCAAAACCAGTGCTTGAAGAAATTGAGTTTGAAAGGTTTTTATTCCCTCCTGTAAAATTTGAATAACTAAACTTAATAACTTTTCATTCTAAGCTAGCGATATGTTCAAATGCTTGTGCAATTATTTGTATGAAATTAGCGTCAGCGTATATCAAATAAACTCTGAAACTTACTTGTGGAACTCCTGTATGTAACTCGAAGTGACTTCGAGTGTCTTGTGGAACAAACCTAATAAAGTTCATTCTATAATATAAACCATATAAATCAAAGTTTCTCTCTTTAGAGTTTTTCTGAGACTACTTTTGCAGTTTGTTTTATATAACAAGTGCAATTTGCAAAAATGATTTTTTGAAACTTTGTTGCTAACGGTCTTCCGCATTTTATTTCATAAGAAATTCATACTTAAGTACACGCAAAAAAGTGAAAAGAGTGCAAAAATCTGTCACAAAAAAAATTCTCGAAAATCAACGGGATTATTTAGCCGTTTAAAGCTTTAACTTTGTTGGACTAAAATTGAATGGGCTACAAAACTGCATACTCTAAATTCTGAATAAAAAGTTTAATATTTGATAGAAACTTTTGAAATTTATCTGTCAGTGTTGCCGTTGTCCTGTCATTTGAAGTATCCATAATGAAACGACCACCATATCCAAATGTATCTACCGAAAAAGACGGGTATTTTAAACAATAATGGAATAGAAGCCGGGGATGTGTGTTTTGAAATTTTGTTGCTAACGGTCTTCCGCATTTTATGTCATAAGAAATTCATACTTATGTATACGCAAAAAAGTGAAAAAAGTGCAAAAATCTGTCACAAAAACAAATTCTCGAAAATCAACGGGATTATTTAGCCGTTTAAAGCTTTAACTTCATTGGACTAAAATTGAATGGGCTACAAAACTGCATACTCGAAATTCTGAATAAAAAGTTTAATGTTTGATAGACACTTTTTAAATTTATCTGTCAGTGTTGCCGTTGTCCTATCCTTTGAAGTATCCATAATGAAACGACCACCATATCCAAATGTATCTACCGAAAAAGACGGGTATTTTACACAGATAATGGAATAGAAGCAGGGGATGTGTGTTTATTCCATACTTTGTGGACTTACATATAAGTGCACATACACAAAACAATTTACTCAGTGAAAGAAATGATCATTAAACTTAGATTTAGATTTGGAGTTTAGCGTTTTTAGCAATTTATTTCAGAAAAATAAAACATTTAGATTATTGTTTGGATTTTCGTCGATTTTAAATTTGCTATCCCAAAATACCTCTTTGGGGTAAAATTGTCGAGTAACGACAGCCGAACTAGAAACACAAAAGTTATTATATCAATTGCATTACGAAAACTACACGAATTTTTCTAAATGAAATGGAAACTGACGGAATATATCTTTGTTCGTATGAATCGTTGAATTCATAATATTCCATTTAGATACACTATGGCAGCTCAGGGGCTAAATCGGCCAATAATAGATGTAGTTACGAGGTGGAATTCAACCTTCCAAATGCTTAAAAGCCTTCTAAAATTCAGGGAGTTCTGCGCTGAGCACATTGAAGAAAAATTCAATCTAAACATCGCTGAGTGGAGAGATGTGGACGAATTGGTTGCAACATTGGATCCAGTCTATGAGGTAACTCTAAAACTGCAATCCAGTCAATTATTTTTTGGGGATTTTTATATTCTATGGGTGCAACTTAAACTGAAAGTTCAAGCAAATAACAGCGAAAACAATCAATTGTTATTTAAGTGTTCGGAAAAGCGAGAAGAGAGGCTACTGAATAGTCCTTCAGTTCGTGCATGTATTTATCTGGATCCTCGAATACGCCGATAATTAATAAAAAAAAACTCATGCAGAGGTGGTAACTGATGGTTATCATTGGCCCTGACGCGTACCCAAAAAATTTTTGCTTTAAGAATGTTTAAGCGACTTATGCATTTCCCGCATAAACAAAGAACAGCTAACACACGCGCACTTGTATTGCACTCCCGCCCAAAACCAAGTGCAGCGAATAAACACACGCACTTGTGTTTAAAAATAATTCGCTCGTTCTTCATTGGGTATGCATTTTTTATGCATTTCTCAACTGCGGCAGAACAAAACCTACTAAAGTAGTTAATTGCTGGCACCCAAATCATGCTCAACAAACTCGCTGGATGCCTCACAACTCTCCCGGAGTTGTCTCATGGGGCTCTGTATTGCTTTCGGAATACAGAGGTGGTAAAAGAGCTACCATTGGCCACAGCGCCCAATTTTCTAATTTGAATATATAACTGGTGCTCAACACTCCCACTTGACGCATACCCCCAAAAACTCTTACAGAGTTTAAGCGGCAAAGCCACAGCGCTACAAGCCGTAAGGACTCTGCATGACTTTCAACCATGCAGAGGTGGTAACTGATGGTTATCATTGGCCCCGACGCCTATCCAAAACATTTTTGCTTTAATACATTTTTATGCAAATACATTCATCCTGGTCCTGCCCTCTCACTGAGTTAAACCCCTTTCGTAAGTCGCCTAACTCTCTAGTAAAATTTTCGGGCATTCTTCCTGTCGGCCAGCATATCAACCTCTTCGCACTCACGTATTTCGGTTTCTCTCTTTCAATTGCGGCAAATACGTCTCGCTTCCCTCTTCAGATCCCTATAGCGGTCACACATAGCGCGCTTTGCGCTCGATCGCAGCGTGGCCGTGTAGACGGCATCTTTTTTCTCTGCAGCTTTCTGACAATCCTGATCGTACCAGTTGTTCTTTCGGGCTCGCTGAAATCCGACTAATTCTTCGGCGGCGGTACTTAATGAGCGGGAGTTGTGGTTCCACTGCTCCCATATGTCAGTTTCTTGAAGAGCGCTCTCTGAGAGCAGGTGTCAGAGTCGAGTAGCGAATGCATTGGCTATCTGCTGTGATTGCAGCTTTTCGACGTTAGGCTTTGCTTGCATATTTGGGTGCACATTTTTTTGCTGCACATACGTGCGCTCCAAGCGCTCTTAGAAGAGATCCTTGGATACCTCATCCTTCTCTTCCGTCGGGGCATGGGCGGAGATGAGCGAGATGTTGAAGACAATCGCTTTGATGTGGATTATGGCTAGACGCTCGTCCACCCGGGCTAGTACTAGGCGACGGAGTCTTTCTTCCACCACGAATCCAACACCGAATTTGCGCTTCTTTACATGGCAGCTGTAGTATACCTCGCAAGCTCTAGACACTGCTTGCCTTGCCCCGTCCAACGCATTTTTTGGATGGCGGTGATGTAAGCTTTCGCTCTTAAGAGGACATCAAGCAGCCGGGCAGATGCACCTTCCTCATTAAGGGTCCGGACTTTCCAGGCGCATGCCGTCAAATCGTAGTTCTTTAATCATTTGCCGTGGTCGTCATCAAAAGAGGGGTTCTCATCCGAGGCTTTGTGGCTCTTTTTCGTTGGAGCCTGTTTTTACGTAGCCGGTCTCAAACCCAGCGCAAAACCCATTGTTGAGACGGGCTGGTTTCGCCACCGAATACACGTTTATATAACGAGCCGCTTGCTCAAAGACAGACACCCGCTTACAGCCGCACCTTCTGGTGAACAGACGCTGTAGACTTCAGTGAGCCCTTAAACCGAATAAGTCGGAGTGCCCACACCAAAGCTCCCTCTCTTTCTGCCGTGACCCAAGGCTCCACTCGGATTGGTTACCGCATCTCGCACATGGGTTTCTCACGCTGTCCAGAGTGCGCGAACGAGGACGCAAGAGTCGGGATTGAGTATAGCCGTGTAACTGTAACTGCATACCCTGCACATTAATTTTTTGTTCTGCGAAGTAGGCCGAAGCAAAAATTACTTCTCTTGCCCGTCGTGGAGATTCATTGACATTTGGATTGCCACCAATTCTCTAGTTAGAAAGTCCGAAATGTAGAAGTAATTAGCATCCTTCTTTACCATATTACAAGCTCTTCGGTTATCACATGATTAGTCCCAGATTACCTTAATAGACTTCTCCGTCAGGCCCTTCACCTCACCCTTGAACACCCACGGCTCTTGGAGTAAGACTATGCCCATATTCTCGGAATTTAACTTTCTTGCGATAACTACAAATGCAGCTACCGCGTGATGGAGGTTAATCTGGGTGATCCTGAGGCGCGGTGTTGTCCTCATTTCTTACTCTGGACTAGGGATGTTGCGAATGTGGAATTTTAGATATCCGCGGATGCGAATGCGAATGCGGATGTCAAATACAGTGAACACTTTTTCTAGAACAACAAGACTTTTCTAGAAACACTTTTTCTAGAAAAGAAAATATTTTTGAATATGGGCGATGTTCTTGTGTACATATACATATCGAGCCCTAACCGTCAAAATAACGTAAGCGACATTTTTTTTTTTAAATTTTCTTTTTGATGCAGAAATATTCCTAGAGCATCTAGATCCATTTCTGCATCAAAAAGAAAATTTTGAAAAAAATGTCGCTTACGTTATTGTGGCGGTTAGGGCTCGATATGTAGAAGCGCAAGATTCAACATTTAACTGAAAAACAAAACAAAATTGACCGCTTGTTAGAGCTTCGCGTCCGCTTATGGGAGATTTTTTTTCATAACTGGACATTTTTGAGTGTCCGCGTCCGTTTATCGGAAAGTCCGTTTATGGGAGATTATTTTGTATGGAAAAAACCAAAAATTTATTTCGCTTTTAACTCAACGGCCGAAACAGCTCTAACCCAGTAAACAACTAGATAGGAACTTGGCCCAAATTAAGCACCCAAAAATTGTTCGTTCCCAAGAATGTGTCCGCTTATTAGAGCGTCCGTCTATGCGACCTTTCACTGTATTTTAAGAAATATTTTTTGGTGATTTAGGTAAAAAATTGAAAATTTAGTAATTTTTAATATTTTTTTTATTTAGTACTTAAATTAAAAAATTGGAAGAGTAATTTTGCTGCCTTTTCGCGTTACAGCCTGTTTCCTAATGGGTCGTAAATCAAACCTGCACCATTAAATAACTACTCGCTCGAGGCGACAAACCTGTAAAAACTTGAAACTTTACAAAATTGTAAATTCTTTTCGATCGACGCTGCACCAGTTGAGAGGACTTCAGTTTTTTTTGCGGTTCAATAATTCGAGAATTGCATCGCGGCTGCAAATTTCGGATGTATCCTCCTGACTTTCACCTTCACAATCTAGCATCATGGCAATATCGCTGTTTAAACACCGTTGTGTTCCAATTTGGAGCATCAATTCTTTTGATTGTTTCAGAATTTGGAGAACCTGTTACGACATCAGCGTTTTTCGATTGTAGTTTTTGTAATTAATTTTTAATCCTGTCTTCTGTGACTGGTTTGACAAATGTGTGCTTATAGCGTCGCGACGTTGTGAATAGGTGAATATGGCAAATAAATTATTATTTTTTAATTTCAAATCTTGTTATTTTGTTAAGAAGCTACCGCGTTTTTTATAATAATTTGAATTATGGAATCACGGAAGATAAAGGTCTCACATTTGCTTAATTCCCGGGTGACCTCTTGGAAAGGTTCACCTGTAATGAACAGCTTGTAATTAGTTTTTTTTATTAGTTAGCTGAGCATGGCTTTTCCTAGTTTTAGGCAGTCACAATTAATTAGTCATCGCTGTCGGTACCATAAGCCATCAAATCCATTTTTTTGTTCCATTCCATGCGCTCAATGTGTTTTGACATATTTTTTAGGGCACTTGCACAATATTCGCATTCGCAAAAGCTCCGCATTGATTATTGCGAATGCGAAAGCGAATGCGAAAGTTAAAGTTTATGCGGAAGTTCCGCGGTTGTAAATTCGAATGCGAATATTCGCAAAAACCCAGCTGTGGACCATCGGCTCGTCTACCTCTGAGAGCGTTAGTTTCTCCGGTTCTCTGCCAGGGCTGTGAAGGTTCAAGCCTTTCTCCAACACCTCCATCTCCCTGGTGGAGGGCACTTAATGTTGAGCTGCTCGTTCTTGTGCATCTGTCGTCGCGCTGACAGCCGCGGAAGTCGAAGACCCTTACACGCGGTTCTCGTCGACAACCTTTTCTCTATCGCTTGCTTTCGCTGAGGCAGCCGTGGAGGACGAAGGCCCTTCTACAGGGTGCTCATCGACGGCCATTGCTGTATCGGCTGTTGCCTCACCTGTTGGTGCCGTATGGGCAGTACCGCCAGGAGTTATATACTTCCATGCCTTAACCAGGACGTTTCCGTACCTGTAGTTGGGTCTAAAGCTTTGCGTTCTCATGCTACCGAAGGAGTCCACGCCGAGAGCTACATTCAGCCGTAGGTAGCCGTCATCAACTTTCCCCTCCATGACTCTCCGAAGTGATGTGTTGAGGCTCTCATTCTGAGCTCTAAGGAGAACCAGTGCATAGTCCTTGCCCTTGTCTATGCCCCATGGGAGGAAGATGGGGACATTGTGAGTTGGTGGTATGTCATCTCCGTTCCTGGTGTACAATGTTGGCCCTTCCCAACCGTTGAGCGACGGTACTGTTTGCCTCAGCCGTTCGGCAGTTCCCTCGTCTCTGTAGTCCACCAATAATAGCCCTGGTCTAAATTAGATGCGCGCAAAGGCGAGTGGACGGGTCTAGCCCCGCAGAACCTCATCCATAATGGTGTCCTGCAGTGCTGTAAGTTGCTCTTAAGTCAGAGACATGACGGGGTACTCTTGGGGTAACACCGCTATTCTGATTGTTTTCATTGCATCCGTGCAGTGGCTCCGTGCTCAATTTGTCTATGGCCGCCTGTCCAATCGCTGTTTCTTGGAGGCAACCCCGGCGGGTGGTCTCTACGCCGCTTTGCCGGTTGTTCCTTTATTTCTGTTGGCACACGTTACATTTGGCAGCAGGAACTTTCCGCTCTACTGGTCTCTCTGCTCGGTTTCGCGCAGAGTCAGGACTCATACCTCTTGCCAGGTATCGAAGGTACCGTACTATGCGAGCACCGCTGAGACCTCTTCTTCGCGGGTTGTCTCTCTCTCTCCCCTCTGCTCCCCCGATTGGTCTGCGCTGCTTCTCTTAAGGTGTGAGAGTTAGGCGAGGTCGTACGGCCCTCAGTCCTTCCTCCATCCTCTTCCTCTATACGCTGTATGGCGAGTTCTTCCGGCCCTAGAGCCCGTCTCTTTCATACGTGCGGTGATATATGCGATGAGGCGAGGTCATTCGGCCCTCAAGTCTGCCCTCATTCTCCGTGCGCTGGTTCATACAAAAAGCCGTTGCGCATTTTCATTTGACTACTCATTACTTCTTTATTTATCCATCGATTTTCTTTATTAGTAACTTGATTTTTTTATAACAGAACATGCTTTAGCACAAAGGCAAAAATTTGGCACAGAACCTGTTATTTTTTTAAATTTGTGTTCTGTTAAAGTGTTTTTTCATATTTTCATAAAAAAAAAAATCTGGAATGATTAATTAATTTGTCAGAAGCTATCACACCTATCGAAAAGTGATGTATATACTGTCTATGTAGAATTTTTTTAGCTTTCATTTGCCCTATTTCATATTAAGATTGTTAAATTGATTCGTAAGAAATGCGTGGTTAAGTGTAACCACTTTTTGTTTTAAGCTGAATAACGGTAAATTGAAAGTATCTTGAAAACTTATCCATAGAATAAAAAATTAAGTAGATTTTCGAAATCAGCGAGCAGTTCATTATAGGAATTGGATAGTGGCATCCATTGAATATTTTTGCTGTGAACCAGTGTTATTTGTTTAAGTTTTTCTTTTGTTATTATAAGAGTTTATCAAAAACATTTCGATGGCTGAGGGGATGATCGACCTATCTCGGCAGCCAGTTCGAAAACATTCTATCTCAAAAAACTTTTCAAGAACGCCCTATTTCAGAATTCGTTTCAAAAACGCCCTATCTCAGCTGCCGATTCAAAAACGCCCTATATCAGCATATTTTCAATACATTTCTAAGTGAGATAGGGCGTTTTTGAACCGAATTTTGAGATAGGGTGTTTTTCAATTAAATTCTGACATAGGGCGTTCTTGAAAAGTTTTTTGAGATAGAGCGTTTTTGAACTGGCTGCCGAGATAGGTCGATCTTCAACTCAGCCATCGATTTTTTCTTGAATGAATGTATATTCAGGTTGTTTTTTTAAAGCAATCGACATCGGCATCGGCCGATTCTTTGCCCTAAGGCCGATTAATCGGCATTGGCCAAAAATTGGGAATCGGTCGGACTCTACTAACCTATGTGTAAGAGAGTTGCCCATTGTTTTCATCGCATTCTATTTAACAAGAGTCATCCAAATCATATACTGAAGGCAAGAATGATAGAATACAAGATTGCGCCAATCGAGCTGAGAGCAACTGGGTGTGACGTCACATTATTTTGGGAATGAGAGTGTAAAGAATAATTAATGAACAAGTAATGATGTACTACTTGTACTAGGTTGAATTGTACCTACTCTTGAGCTTCTTAAATTTGAACATACATTCGGTACAAGCACATTATTTTAGGTACATTTGGAACGTAGTAAAATATTGTTTCATGTAAGTAGAAAAATTGTTTTGGTACAAAAGGAAGATGTAGTCCACCAACTACCAAAAATGTATGCACATAAAATTACATGTTTACTGTTTAGGAACTTATATCTACTTTCAGGTACAACTTTTCGGCAAACTGGTACAATATGAAAATTTAATATTCATCACTAGTGCGTAGAAATAATAACGTGACGTCAGCGAAAGGGTGGATGCTGTCAAATCGACAAAGAGAGGACTTGCGGTCCGCGGAAGGCGCCACCTTTGTTTCGCTGCATCGTGTACTGAAGGTATCTGTCAAAGCGGAATTCTGAAGCAAAGCGAAGTAAAAGTCATATGTAAACAGCCCTAAAGCGTTGACTGGTAAGCAAAGCAAATAAATATTTTTTCTTGTTGCACAAGAAAGCTTATTACTGTCGGTGAGAAAGCACGAAAAAGCTTATGCACGCGTGCAAAGGCTCTGGTCGCCCCTGAAAAAGAAGCATATTCTTCATTGGCCTTGGTTGTATGTGATTATTGTGTGAAGAATTTGTTGTCAGCTGTTATTTATATGTTTTCAACATTCTTTGTAAACATGTGTTTTATACTTATTTTTACATATTTCATACAAAAAAAATTACTCATGTTCTCCTGAAAGTTCACATAAATTAACTAATAACTTGTGCAACTTTTTAATTTATTTTATGCGTTTACATACATATGTATTTATGAATGTGTGTATGCATTTTAAATTAATGGAAATGGATTGTCCTTTGTAGTAGCACACTCACATACTCATTCGCATAACAACACAATCAACCAAATAACTTGAAATCAATATTATGATAAGCTTACCAAAGCAAGTGTTAAGCTCGAAAAATACGTAAGAATTGATTGAAAAGACTATCACAGCAATTGTAGGACAATCGAAACGGAACCTTCATAATAATATTACTCCAATTACAATTGTGGAATAATATTACATGTGCAACATTTTTATAAGCTTTTTCAAACAATTATAGAACGGTAACACATTTGTAATATTTTCGTAACCTCTTTAAACACAGAATTTTCAACTTAATAAAGTAATGGATTATTTAATATCAAAATAAAAATCTTCCTCCCATGTTAAACTTAAAAAGAATTAATTATTTAGAATAAAAATTATGATATTCATTTCAAGTTGGGTTTAGAAAAAATATAAGATTGTTTCACAAAATTAAATTAATTGATATATAAATAAATACTTTTATTTAAATACTCGTAACTTTTAATATAAATCCCTACAAGACGCGATAGAAAGAAACTCCAACACATTCACAACGAAAACTAACACATATGCAAAATTGTTTATGTCAGTTTGGCCCTGTAGCGAATGGTTGTCATTTGATCGATCAAGTGAGTGGCATTGCTGATAGAAATAGTAGTTGTACCTGCCAAATAATGTCGAGTACTGAAGTACTTGGATATAATTTTAAGCTTAATTAGTTTAAACAATGTTTTTACCATTTATTCGACCCCTTTCTTAGCAAAAGCAAGTAAAAATAAATGTTTTTATTGTGGAATGACATTTTTTTAGTATAAACGCAATAAATAAAACCGTTTTATAAAGTACTTGGTACTGAAGAAGTTCAAATGCGAACATTAACAGAAAAAATAAAGACGCAAAACGAAAAGACGCTCAAAACTCAAAGTGTTGTGATAAAATAAAGATAAGTTTTATAAAATATTTAATTTAAAATGAAGAAAAGAGCATTTAATAACGCAATGAGCATGGAAAACGGATTTAAGAATCCAATGTTAAAAAATTGCATCGGCATCGCCAGTTCTCTACTACTGCAGTCCTATTGCGCTGTGAATTTAATAGAAACAAAATTAAAAGATCCAGAGCTACTTATATGATAAACATAAAAGGTGTGTCTGAGGACGTAGTCAGCGTTAGGCATTGCTGCAATTTAACTGGGACGGAAGATGTGATAGAAAACCACTTAACAAACTTATACTGGTTGACTGGTCTGACTATTTTTTTTTATATTTATTGATTGCTATATATATGTAAACCTTTTTAATATACTTTGTCAAAAATTCTTAAAAATTAGCGCAAGTTTTAAATAAACGGTCAAAACTTATAAAGAAATAGTATCCTTAATAATTTGGCCGCTTTCGTATACATATGTACATATCTTTTACCAATACACACTTTTTGATAATCTATTTCATTCCACATAGATGCATTTAAAAAGAAAGGTCCTGTTGAGTTCCAAAAAGAAATCAGGAAGGCAATTGAGCTCAGCCATCACCGCTGGCACCAAAAATCTAAAAACACATCGGTTGGAAATGTATTATATTAAGATATTAGATTTAAGTATGTACGCTAGTGGCAAAAATAACAGAAACGCCTTATCTTGCTTAATTTTTGGCCACATTTCCTTTGTTTATTCAATGTTTAATGTACTGTACTTAGTTTAATATATTTAGCTTCTAATTTGATGTAATGTACTTAGCTTCTAATTTTTTTATGATTAATAATTAGTTCATAAGATTTTATGAAAATAAACGAAAAAACAAGTATTAAATGTGTCATAGATGATAGGTTTATATATCATGCGCGAGGGATCAGACTTTACGACTTTTTACATCAACTGTGAGTAATCAACAATGATATGAAAACATGTCAGACTTGAAGTGTCATGATTGATCGGTTATTACATCAAATTTGATTGCACATCGCTGACTTATATTTCTATCAAGGTTAATCACTCATAAGTATCGAAAATTTACATCACTGATGATTAAAATTTGAATGCCGAACTCAATGGGAGTAAGCAGTCTAGCAAACGTATATGTTAGAAGGAGATGAAGCATCACACATACACAAAAGTTTCAATCAGATTTTTCACACTGCCCTTTCAATTTGGTAGCCAGTGACAGAAATCTCTATCAGTCTTGCTACTCAAATGATTTGTCAAATGATAGTCACTGTTCTTGCAGGGATACTCGGGATGTCAGTGGCAAAAATTCATCGAAGTTTTCGCTCCCATCGATGCATCGAAACTTACATCGATATTTGTCGATGTATCGGAGGGCGTACATCGATGCATCGATACGCATAGAGTTTTACTTCACTATGGAAATGAAAAAAAAAAAAACCTATTCAAAACAATTTTACCGCAGTTCAAAATGGCTCCTCGACGAGTATGGTCGCGCTGACCTGTCGAGTTTTTATAAAGCAAATATTAGATTAAAATACACACAAAAATGATGTCGTTTCATTAAAAATAACATACAGGTTTAAATTAAGCTTCATTACATATAAAATAAAATTTTGAATCAAGGGAAGATAATACTATTAAATAAAAATTACATAAGTAATGTAATGCACGTGGACATTAAGAAATAAAATTGCGATTAAATGGAAATGTGAAAGCGTACCGTTGAAACGGTACTATTGTATGAACAATTTAACTGTATGAACAAGTGAACTAAGAAAAATTTATTACTATAACTGTTTCAAGAAGCGAAACAAGAAATACATATTTTAAAGGAATTAATTTCTGAAATTGTTGGAAATTACAATTTAATGCATATGCATTAAACACATATAATACGACGAAAAATGATTAAATTTATAAATTGATGAATAACTTGGCAATACGTGGACTTAGTTCTCTGCCATACAAATACAAATACAAACTTAACAAATATAAATTGACGTATAATTATAATAATAATAATAGATTGGCGCTTGCACATATGTTAGTGTTTGGCCGAGCTTCTCCGATTTGTGGCGTGCGCCTTGATGTTGTCACACAAGGCGGAGGGACCTACAGTTTTACGCCGACTCCGAACGGCGATTGTATTTTTATGAGAAGCTGTTTTTCATGGCAGAAATACACTCGGACGTTTGCCATTGCCTGCCGTATAATTACTAATTACTAAATTGAAAGAATAACCTGGTTACTTGTGGACCGCTAAGGTTCCAACCAAGAAAACACAACACATATTTTAAGAACGATATAATCAAGATTTAATTAAAAGAAAGATTTGAAATAAGCATAGCAGAAACTTGTTCACGTGGTTTTGGCCCATAGCGGCAGTGTTGCTAACTTTTGAGTTTCAAAAAGCACCAAAACTTGGAAAAAAAGCGTTTTACCACACTAAAAGCACTAAATTTTTTTGAATCAAAGGATGCTTTTTCCTAACAGTTTGTATTTAACAAGATTAAAAAAGTAAACAATATTTACAAGTATAAATCAATACACAAATTTTCTCCGATTTCATAACGGTTAAACAGCCTCTACACATGCTATGATTACTTATAATACCGAAGTACTGCACATTAAAACTGGTATACATATCTCGAGAAAGAAAAATCGAATCGCAACAAACTAAAATTATTTTAAAGGGGAAGAGTCCTACTAAATGATGCCCTAAGTAGAAAAAATTGTGGTTTTCATAATAGTTGTGTTTAATGAGCTGCTCTAGGTGACGCCAGGTTAAGAAATCTCATAAAATTGTGTTTCGTGAGGATTTTTCTTGCTCTAACTTACTCTACTTTTTGTTTCATGAGTCTGCGCTAAGTGGAACTAGAGCAACTTAGAGTACGATTTTCTGTACCAGCTTTTTTGATGGAATAACTAAGAGCAAGCAACTGTTTTGAGAACTTCTGCCTGAAAAGTGTTTCATGAGATTTCTGATCTGAGTTGCTCCAACTTGCTCTATTGTTTCTAACAGCTGCTCGATTCTGCTCTAACTTGGGCTGCTCTGCACTTTTTTCGGTCTCATTAAACACAACTAATGTAATTTCAAATATCGCCAGAAACCATGTTTTTGGCACTTTGAGGTTAGGATACCTCACGTGCTAGAGCAATTCTGCGACCATATTTGGATTCAGCACCAAAATATCTACAAGATACGATGCATTTTACTCAGGTAGTAAAAAAGTCAAATCAATCAATGTACAAATAACTAGAAAATAAATACTTAACTTATGGTGATTTCGTTTCTTCCAAAAAATGTTGCCCTTCCCCGGTGCAAAATGAGTTTGATGTTACACTCAACCCTTTAAGATGGCATGTTTTTGCTTCTTGTCCTTGTCTAGCTCACCCAAACTCACCACAAAGCTTCTTGCCTTACAAGAGTGTGACATTTTAAGAAACGAACACAAAATTTCCTCACCCTTTGCCTTTAATTTAGAATCGAACCCGAAAAGAGAAAGGGGCAATCAAAAGGCGAAATTTTTTCGTAGAAACGAAAACACCATTACCTGTGCACTAGCATTTTCATGGCGAATACAATTTAACAAGAACGTGGGTTTGCAACTTCAGCTTTAAATTTGTAGATTCTTGTAAATTCAGTGCCGCCACAGCTTTAAATATTTCAAATAATTTTATGTTTTATCTATCTGTGAAAAAATTGAGTTCAGAAAAAAAGCACTAAAAAAGGCACTAGCACTAAAGCATTTTTCTTTGGCGTTTTAATTTTCAAAAAGCACTAAGTCTAGTGCTTAAAGCACTAAGTTGGCAACTATGCATAGCGGTATTACCATCGTGTATCAGTGGAGCGACGATTGGATACATCAATGGAATATAACATACAAAGAGACATACATATATTAAAGAGGAATAACCTGGCGGTGGTGAAAACCAGCCAACATACCCAAAACCGTATCTAAAATATTCCAATATTATTAATTCGTTTTATCGCAATTTTTAAAGAACTTGGTGTTTTCAGAACGATATTAATATTTAAAATTGATGGATTTGTATAATTTTTGTCCTCAAAATTTAAAAAAATAAATGATATCGTGGTTATCAATGGAAAAAGACGTACACAAAAATCGTATGGAAAGGCGACTTTTTATATTAAATAACTTTTGCTGCATTGTCATAATATTGAGCCAAATGGACTACTGATACACTAAAATAGAGTGGCTGCATGGTTAAAATAGGAATTCGCTTATATTATCGATGTTTATGTGTTTTAATCTATTTAAAAAATCATTTACAGTTTTATAGGAAATTGCCTTATTTTACGGCTTTTACTTTTTTAAAGTTACAATATATGTCCAAGCTGTGTGGAGCTGCCGATACAAACATATATTCAGGCTTATAAGCCCGCAATTATACGTTTTTCTACATTTAATTTGAAATAGTATGCACCAACGGATCAATAGTAGTAAACAATTAGTACCTTTTCTACTACTTTAAAATACGTGACCGGAATAGACCTGCCGAAAAAGTGAGGTTAAGTTACTGACAACACCTTGCCCAAAACCCAAAAACAATTTTACAAACTTTTATTTTGATGTACTTTTATATTTTGTTGACTCAAACAAGTGTTGCTTTCCTTGTTTAAACATTCATAACGTTTTTCACGTCAAATTTTTGTATTATCATTTATAAAAATATTGTTCATGCTTTAACCAAACCATTTCGATGATATTTTAATGTACTTTGATGTTGATGACTCAAACAAGTGTTGCTTTTCTTGTTTAAATATGGCAATAAAAAAAACAATCTCAAACAATTTTACAAACTTTTATTTTGATGTACTTTTATATTTTGTTGACTCAAACAAGTGTTCCTTTCCTTGTTTAAACATTCATAACGCTTTTCAAGTAAAAGTTTTGTGTTATTAGTTGTGTTTGTTTACAAATTATCCAGTACCTTGCCAGCAACTCTCCAGTAACTTTATTTCTAAGAATTCGCTCTCGTCGAAAAAATGTCCAAAAAAGTACCCGAACGCAAATCCAGTAATAATTTGCAAGTTTCATGAACAGCTGATAAATTGGTTGTTTACTCGCAGCAAATTCCTAATAAAACAAGATACTATATATTTAAATAGGTTTATTTTGGGAATTTCAAGAATACAAAGCCACAAACAGTTTCCTTATTAGCTTAAATTTTATCCAGAACCATGCGATCAGCTGTTTTTCGTACGGGCAAATTCTTACAAATACAAATTTATCCAGTAAAATCCAGTAAAAACTTGCAACTTCAACTGTAATTTTTCGCTCTCTCAATTTCCCCTACTTTGCAAGTTTTTGCGTATGAAAACGCCAAAACATGAAAATTCGTAAAAACTTCTACTGGATGTTATTGGAAATGAGTAAACAAACGCAACTATTATTTATAAAAAAAATTTAACCAAACCATGTTAAATAATGTTGCAAACTTTATACAAAATTTAGAAAAATTCAACAAATTTGTATCAAGATTTTGAAGTTTTAATATGAGTCTATAGAACATTTTTGGGCCTGCACTGTTGTAGCTCATACATACAAAGTGCAAGTCAGCAAAAGAAAAAATATTAAAAATCAAAGCAATTGAAACTTGCACTGTATGATACTAACACCCGTATGCTGTAATCCGAATCTTCGTAGTTACGAATTCGTAGTTCCGTTCCGAAAAATCGAAAATAGCTATGATGTAATCCGATCAACGGCACCGCCAGCTTAAAGCGTGAAATTCGAAGTTCTTAATCAGCAGCTTTGACAGAAACAAATCAAAATAAATATAATCGCAAGTGAATAGTGAAATGAAAAAAATTGGTTTAGTCGTTATTTGAAAATAATTTTCCTTAATTAATTAGAATACAACAGAATCAGTGGCCGGACCACTTTTGTCTCAGGAAGAACATGCTGCAGCTAACAGTTGCAATAATATACAAAGGAGATTGCTAGTAGTTGTGATCCATTTAGCTTGTGAAAAATGTCCCCCTCATGAAACACGCATTTAAAAGCGTTTTAATAATAATGGAGGAAGGCTTGGGAGAAATGTAAAATCATCATCGGTGGATTGATGGCAGTTTTGCGATTTTCCGCTGAATGGAGCTGCCAACATTGTGTTCGGGAAAGATTTTGATGTGGGGTTGGCGCAATCCACGTTCTCAAAAACATTGACAAAAACTTTAAACATTTTGCAACGTCTCTAGCAATGTCCGGCCTTTCCGGCCTGTCCGGATTTGTTGTGATCTTCGACCTGATATGTCGGAAATATTTAATAATAATCCTTTTTTTTTTTTTACTCTTTAACTTACATATTTTTGCGTTTACACACTTTATTTTATTGATATTTTAAAACAATTTGTGCCGCTCCGACACTAGTTGCTCTTCGTACAAAATTTCCATCAAACTTTAATAACATAAACATAAAAATGACAGCTACGTCGGATTCAGGCATACCAACATTACGAATTTCGAAGATGGCCTCCGAATTTCGAAATCTTGATACGACGACGCGGTTTTCAGCATACCAATTTTACGATTCGTATCAAAATCGAATATACAACGGATTACAGCACAGGGGTGTACAATTTTATTAGATATAAAACTGCATCTTGCTTTTTTTGAATTTCAGACCAAGCCTCGCTTGGCGGTTCGATGTACTAGATATGTCAGTTTACAGAAAACGCCGATGCGGCGAAGCCAGACAAACGTTGACGAAATTGTATGAACACAACGGGATAACAAATCAATTCTTTGAAAACGAGTAGAAACAATTGTGATTAGTAAGTGTTTCTCAATCGTAGTTAATATCTACGGTTGCCAGACTTACTGATTTTATCAGTACAGTACTGATTTTTCAACTTTCATACTGATTTTATTCATTCCTTCAATCAGTACGCTAATGTCCTGATTTTTTTAAATTTGTACTGATTTGTACTGATTTTTCAATTCTGAGCAATCAAATTTGTAATAGAGCTCTTCCCACCGAGCTAGGTACACGGGAACTCGGTGATTGGTAATTTTTGCCCATGTATTTTGTTTGTGTAATATTATTTTAGACAAAAAAATACTTTACGATTTGCTTAAGTTTTTTACATAACGTTGGGACTTTCTCAAAATTTACTGTAAAAAGTAAGAAGAAAATAATTTAATTAAAGTTGACAAGTTTTAGGTAATGTTTGATATGCGCAAGAAATTAATACAAAAGAGTAATTTGCGGGTCATTATCTACCAGAGGGCTGACATTTTTTGTCGAGTGTTGTTAGTTATCTCGAAAGTAACTTTCAGTTTAAAAACAACATATTTGAATAATTGAACGGCTTTGCCTACAACTTACAATTCGTTTTTCTCAATTTACTGATTCAATTTAGATACTCTTTTTGGCGAATTCTTAGTCTTTCAAAGTTTTTGCGCAGTTGAAAAAATAATTTAAGCCATGAAGAAATACGGATGCAGTCCTTAAATAGAGGTCTCTTTCCACAGTTTGAATAAATATGTAATTTTGTTTTTTCCATACCACGTTCAAACGAAGCACCTGAGAGGAACTAACTTAAATATAAAGTTTACGTCCTGGCCAAAAGAGAGAAACCGACTTTTAATTAAAATTTTAGAAAGTGAACTTTAAATTAAAAGTAATATTAAAATATGTATAATGTTTAGCGTTCTTTGACTATTTAAACACTGAAACTGGAAATGATCTCATTATTGCTATTAAAAAATGTCATGTATATAAAATAATTTATTGGCTCCTGTAATATTATAAAGGTATCTCGTACTACATGTTAATGTGTATACTCATTTTAAAATGAATACCATTTTTATTTTTTATGAACAACATTTTATTTATAAACGGGTAAGGCTTCCTCAAGTGGGCCCCGAATTTACAAAGATTAATACTTTTCAATGATATTCAGGCAGCGCCGAGTTTTTTTGTCGAAAAGTACACTGTGTAAATTTTGTTGCAAAATTCCAAATTGTTTTTTTATAAACAATTGAAAATTTTTGCAGTGTTTTGGAAACTTTTATTTTTCTTTGAAAGTAAGTGTCCGAATAAAAAAATTTCTTTAGGTGCAGATTTAAAAAACATTAAACTATACAATGAAATTATTTGCGTTACAAAATTTTGTTTTGCTTATCTTGGTAATAATAGTATAATCTTGGTAAATTCGGGGCCCACTTGAGGAAGCCTTACCCATACCAAGATATTATAAAAAAAAGTACTCTGGCGTTTCAAAGTATTATCTGCTACTTACATTCATAATTCTTCTTGGAATAAAAGTGTACTGAAAAGTACTGATTTTTATAGCATGAAAAAGTCGAATGTACTGATTTCGCGCCAAAAAAATTTGACAACCCTATTAATATAGGTTTGTTAAGGGTAAGTGTTTTTTAATCATGCTTTAAATGAGCTATAATCATAGCAAGCGTTTCTCAAGCACGTTATAAAACTCCTTCTGAATTGCTATTTTTAAAAATGTTACAACCTTTTCTCAATCTCAAGTATATAAAGCTAATAAAAAAATCAATTTTACATCGTGCTTGAGAAACACTTGTTATGATTACTCCGTGCAACAGAAACCAAAAATTTCACAAAACTAGGAGCCAAGTATAGTATAACTGCGTTTTTAATTTTTCCCTCTGACGTCAGGACTTTTTTTAAGGACTTTGGAATTTCTAGGATATGATAGAATAAAAAAATTATTTAAAAGATTTGGTGCATTGTAGAGTAACACTATGGGTATTAATTAAAATGAAAAATTCTGTAGAATTAAAAAAAAAATTATTATCGGTGCACCAGGACGAATAAGTGTTGAAAATGTCCTTTTAAAACTTTATCCTTGAATATCCTTGGAAATTTCCAATACTTATTTTTGGAAAAAAAATATATGTCAAGGACTAATATGTAAAATACCACATCCTAGAATTTCGTCCTTCTAACTTTATCAGTTTTAGATAAAAAAATGTACACTTCTCTTTATAAGATATTGATAGTTACAATATACATAAATGAAGATAATAGACTCATTACAGTGTACAGCACTCGGCTGGGTACTGGACCAAACCAATTTTTGACGTAGAATACGTCTTACGCTTCGATATGGAGGCTATGCTGCAATGTTGTAGTTGTAATTTTTAGAGCTTCACGAAAACGCTTATTGCACGAGAACTAATGAATCGATTTTAAAGATAAAATTTCAGACCTATCGACAGATACATTTCTGTAAGTAACCAGTTCGGTGTCTGTCGTAAAAACAATGGTAAATATTGGCTTATTTTGGGGTAAATTTTGAGCCTTTAAAGTGATCCAGCAGCTTATGATTTGCAGATACAACTTTCATTTTTGGGATATAGATTCTTTGGAGCAATAGAAATATTATTTTGTACAGATTTTCCATATATAAATTCAAGAAATATTGAGCATTTTAAGGCAAAAAATTGTTGAAGAAATTTGCAACTTTATTTTTATTACCAAAATGCTCGAAACCCGCTCGAATGATTTTGTTTTTAATTTGTTATATAGCATAATATGCGAAAACTTTTTGAAGTGAAACAACACTTAGAAAAAGACCAATGCAAGAATAAAAGTAAAGGTGAGTACGTACATAGATAAAGAAAAGGATAAAGGCAAAGGTAAAAATAAGAACAAAACCAAAGTTGCGTATAGATAAAGGCAAAAACGAAGACCAAGGTATATTTAAACACTTTACTTATACATATAAGGGCAAAGGTGAAGGGGAATATGTATATGAAGAATATGATAAACATAAAAATAAAAACAAAGATAAATATGTATATAGAAAAAGTGAGGATGAGGATACCGATAAAAGCATAAACGAAGATAGAATAAGAAAGATTAAAATAACGGTAGTTTTAGAGAAAGAGAGGATATAGATAGAGATATAGAGACTGAATCTGGCAATTATTTCGGGATTTTTGAGATTTTCGGGATTCTCGGGACTTATCGATATAATAATCGATATTTTGTCGGTTTTGTGATCGATATTTTTTTCAATATTGTTATCGATATTGTTATTGATTTTTCTATCGATATTTTCGGAACTGATAGATATAATGATCGATATTTTTATCGATTTTGTTATCGATATTTTTTATCGATTTTGTTATCGATATTTTTATTGATTTTGTTATCGATTTTATTATCGAGTATTTATCGATTTTGTTATCGATATTTTTATCAATTTTGTTATCGATATTTTTTAAATTTTGTTGTCGATATTTTAATAGATTTTTCATCGATATTTTTAACGGTTTTGTTATCGATATTGTTACTGATTTACTGAACTTATCGATATAATGATCGTTATTTTTATCGATTTTGCTATCGGTATTTTTAATCGATTTTGTTATCGGTTGTTTTCTTGATTTTATTATAGATTTTGCTATCGATTTTGTTATCGATATGTTTATCGATTTTGTCATCAATATTTTTATCGGTTTTGTTACCGATATGTTCATCGATTTTGCTATCGACATGGCTATCGGAGCAGAAGCTCGGCCAAACACTAACACATGTGTAAGCGCCAATCTATTATTATTATTATGGTTATCGCTTTTTTTATCGATATTTTCACGCTTTTGGTATCGATATCGTTATCGATTTAGTTATAGATTTTGCTATCGATTTTGTAATGGATTTTTTTATAGATTTTGTAATCCATTTTGTAATCGATTTAATTATCGGTTTTGTTATCGATTTTATTATCGATATTTTTATTGATTTTGTTATCGATATTATTATCTCTTTTGTTATCGATATTTTTTCTTAGTCTGTGCTTACGTTTTTGACGTGTATCTCTGATACAGCCTGCAGACCAAGACGAAGGCGCTGGACTGTTCCTTTTTTTAAGAAATTGAGTCATAGGTAAACAAGTAATTTCTCCGTTTTTCGAAGTTAGCCTCCGAAATCGAGATATGGGCCTTCGAAGTTCGAAATAGGACCTTTGGTAAAAAATTATTTTTTATTATTATATGTAAATAACTAGAAAACTAAAAATATAGACGTAGTCCGACTTTTGCTCTTATTTAAATGGTATATAAGTTTCTTTATGCAACCTTATATTACAGGTGCTATAAGGGGTCAGAAGTGGGGTCTTCGAGAAATAAAAAGCCTTATATTTCAAACAATTTTGAACTGGCGTCGTTGTAAACGTGATTAAACCCCCTTTCTTCTGATATGCATATTTGTATACTGAGTATGTAAAAATTTTAGAAAAAACATTTAAAAGGAAAGAATACCTTTTTTTAATAAAAAAAAATATTTAATGCAAAAAACTTGTTAACCGATTATTAAAAAATTGATATCGCTGTAAACGCAATCTAACCTCCTTTCTTCTTATATGCGTATTTGTTTACTTCGTGTATAAAATTTTATTTGGAAAAAACGCTTAAAAGAAAATAAATACCTTTTTTTTTAAGTTAAGAAACAAATTACTAACCGCGATTTTGTAAAGGCGATAAAACCCCCTTTCTTCTGGTATGCATATTTGTATACTTCGTGTATAAAACCTTGAGAAAAAGCACTTAAAAGCAAAAATAGCTTTTTTTTTATAAAAAAAAATATTTTAAGGGCCATTCCATTGTGACTAATGGGAAATTTTACTTCATAATGTGATCAATTGTGAACTTTAACTATGTCGTCAGAACTTATACAACAGCGAAAGATATTATTTAACATAGAACGATAACTAGTGTATAAAATTGCTTTAACAAAAATACCAAACGATTTCTTAATTATATATATGTAACTATCATTTGTATGAATGTGACTGCTGGGACCATTGAAAATAACTCTATTTTACGCTTACGCACTCAAAGATGAATTTTAGCCAAAATAATTAATCTTCACGAACGATATTTTTGTGTTGCAAAATATGAGTTATACGCTTTCGTTTTCAATAAATATGAGGTTTATATAACCTTCATAGAAATATTAAAAAATATTTAAAGTTGTGACTGGTGGCACATCTCCTTGTGACTGGTGTAAAGTAAGTATGCTTTAAATAAAAGTTTCCATAGACAAAAATTACAACTTCTTTTTATTTCTTTAATATTTTTCAACAGATTAATCAAATGTAGTTACGTAAAAAAAGGTTACTACTGAAATAGAGATAATTAGAGCATATTAAAATTTATGTCGTTTTCCTCTTTTCAATGGAATGACCCTTATACAAAAAAATTACAAACCAATTAAAAAAATGGTATCGTTATAAAGGATACCAGAAAACTTATACTTTCTTTCATCCAAAATTTTCTATTTAAATACACAAAAAATAAAGTAAAATTTAATTAAAAACATTTTTTCCTAAAACGGAAATCATACGGTCAGGAGGATGTGGTAGTCAACATATTAGTCCTCGACATATATTTTTTTCAAAAATAAATATTGGAAATTTCCAAGGATTTTCAAGGATAAAATTTTAAAGTATATTTTCAATACTTATTCGTCCTGGTGCACCCAAAAATTATTTTTTTGTTCTATTCTACAAGGTTTTTCCTTTCAATTGATACCCATATTGTTATTCTACAATGCGCCGAGTCTTTGGAATAATTCTTTTATTCAATCATATTCTACAAATTTCAAAATCCTTTAAAAAATCCTGACGTCAGAGAGAAAAACTAAAAACGCAGTTTTACTACATTGGGTCCCCAGTTTTGTGAATATATAAATTTTTTCGTGTGTAAAATTTACTGTCGCACGGTGTTATAGCTCTTTTAAAATATGCTAATAAAAACTTACCCTTATCAAACTGATATTAACTATGTGAGAAAAACTTATTCATCACAAGAGTTTTTACTCGTTTTTTAATTTTGTTTATCAAGTTTTATCAACGTTTGTCTGGCGTTCTTTATACGCGCACATTAAAAGTTACGAGTATTAAAATAAAAATATTTATTTATATAGTAAGTGATATACATATGTACATACATATATGCTACAAATGCTTATTTTGATTCTGAATAATATATTAATTTTAGGTTTAATATAAAACGAAGATGTTTATTTTGATATTAAATTATCTATTACTTTTTTAAGTTAAAAATTCTATTGTTTAAAAAAGCGTATAAAAATATTACAAATGCATTACCCTTCTATAATTTTTGAAATAGCTTAAAAATATATTGCATAAATACATTTGTAATATTATTCTACAATGGTTTTCGTAAGCTTTTTATAATCTTGCCTGGAGTAATATGGTAAAAATTTTGGGAACGAGAAACGAGCGAAGAAAAATATTTCTTTGACTCACCCACCAAGTTTTCCGTACGCGGGACGTTATATATAACTGACTTCAAAAAAAAAAATGTTACGATAAACACCACTTTAAACCACATTTATCTTTAGAACAACAAGAGATAGGAAACAAGTATGTATGTATATAAAATTGAACTTTTGAGGTTTATTATCATGATAAATAAAAAACTTTCGGTTTTAACACAACTTTTCAGAAATATAAAAAGAAGTATATGTGCGACTGTAACGTTAAAGACAAAAATGTTGACCATATTATCACGAGGGTTCCATTTGGGTTTTTCTACAATTGCTGCGATGGTCTTTTTCAATCAGTTTTGAAATATTTTTTCAGTCTTAACACTTGCATTGGCCAGCTTGTTATAATATTGTTTTCAAGTCATTTGGTTGATTGGGTTCAACCTCTTCAGGTCCATTCTATACAGGGATTGTTACTGTGTTTGCTATTCGTCACGAAGTTTTCCATCGGCGCTTCGATATACCGTTTTACTTTTTTATGATTTACGTTCGACATTTTTCACGCTTCATTCGTTGCCGATTGTGTAGCCACAGCGGTCGTGTGGCTCAAGAACTGAGTTTGGGTTAGGAGACGGGCGACAGTATCAAAGTTGTGGGCCGCAATGGTGAAGTTGTATTACTTCCGGCTTTTCAACAGCACACCAGTTATTCCGCCCTTACAGTGTATGTGTGTTGGTATTGTGCAATTAATCATGGGTGTAAATTATTGCCTTTGCTTTCTGCTTTCAACTTTTTAGTTTTTTGAAAAAGTTTCGTTTTCAATACATATTTTAAAAAAGTACAATTTGTGTGAAATATTTCCATTTACTGGAACTTACAACTTGGTGCAAAAGTTCAGATGCATTGTGACGGAGTCGAAGTCATATAGGTTATGATGTGGGGGTATATAAACTACATAAAACATACGTATGTACCAGGGATGTAATTTCAAAATTTAAAATTGTGCCGAAATCTTGCAAATAATGCGCCGAAATACCAAAAAAAAAGTGAAGCATATTTTGAATAAATCTAATTGGTAAATGAATAACCGCTTAAGTCGACAAGGGTCATTCTTTTACAAATCGCATACCTTCCAAACACGACTTTTTAAATCGTCTGTTTTTTAATGATTTCTATGTAATAGAAAAAATAGAAAAATACGATTTGTGCGGTTTCAATGTCTGATGTCGTTCTGTTAATTCGACTTCGTTTTTTATTGACAATTCATAAAAAAAAATTCACAATGGTATGGTTTAAATTAAGATAACAAAGTAAAGAAGAAAAGTGAATAATACCTCATTCTCCCCCACTAAGAACGAATGTTCTTAAACCTGGTAGTCGTGGTTGTCGTCAGCGGGGAATCGGGTAATCGCTGCATTTGTTGACTACTTAATTTTAAATTATTAAATAACTTACCTAGAGTGCAGAATAGTTTTTGTAAAATTTTATTTTTTAGTCACAAATACAACTCTGCCAAATAACACCAAGATGTAGCGAACAGAAGGCGCATTCCCCAAACCGCTACTTCGGTTTTGCCAATTTTTAGAGTTCTCGATGTTCGTAAACAACGCCTCAAAAACTTTACTGAACTGCACTGAAATTCACTATCCCTTCACTAAAATCACAGTTTTTTCACACTTCCTTTATTCATTTTTATTACAAATCCTATATTTTCACAATTTTTTTAAAATAAATCATGACAGTGCGGGGAATTTCACCGAAAATCGGGGAATTTCGCGGTGGCCAACGAGGAGAAAGGTAAAATGAGTTGGCATCACTGGTTGTCGTGCACATCAGGTTGTTCTTGGCCTGGATTTGAAGACTCCATTACTAGCAGCAAACACACTTTTGTAATAGGACGCTTCAGAAGTTTACCGTTGCATAAAAGAGTAACTACTCTTACGAATCCATCTGTTCAGGTATGGACTTGATGTATTCGCGCTAATGACCAATATCCTGGAGCACTTCGTTCATGCTGTAGCAAAACAACGTTGCCAACTGTCAGATTTCGATGAACTTGAGACCATTTTGAGCGAAACTGGAAAGTACTAACATATTCACCAATCCATCGTTGCCAGAAATGTTGTTTAAGTCGTTGTGAGATAACAGGTTCTCTTCAGACACACATGTTGGTTCGGCGACAAGAAAGTGTTCAGGATGTAGTATTTGGTTGTCGTCAGGGTGGCTTGGTAATGGTCGCGAATTTAGACAGCTTTTAATTTGAGCTCTAAGTGTGCTAAGCTCCTCAAAGGTAAAAATGCGGTCTCGCATTATTCGCCGGAGATGGTACTTAGCCGATTTCACACCGACTTCCTACAAATCTCCAAAGTGAGGTGAAGCGGGAGGAATAAAGTGCCAAATAGTTCCTTCATTGGCTAGCCCTGCTGTCAAATATTCAGGAAACTCAAATTTGCGTCGTTCGAAGCAAAGTTTAAGTTATTTGTCAACGCCAATGAACGTAGCTCCACAATCAGAAAACAGGTCAGTGCAGCGTCCTTTTCTAGAAATAAGTTTCCGATAAGCCACAATTAAATTCTGTGTTGTTAGACCGGATACTGTTTCCAGATGAATAGCTTTCGTGCACATGCAGACAAAAAGCTTATATACATAAGCTTTAATAGCAGAAGTTTTTTGTAGAGCAGAATTCTTTATTAAAATCGGACTAGCAAAGTCAAGTCCACTGTGTTTGAATGGCCTGGTAGATTGAAGTCGAACGCCCGGTAAGTTACCAATTTTTTTCATGCATTTTGGCAATGTACCTGTCACACACAAAGCATTATCGGAGTAATGATCTGGCCAGGTTCGGGATGATAAAATCCATAATCGCCGCATAACATATGCCATCATCAATTGCACCCCACCGTGTAACGTTTGGTGATGAGCAGCTGTAGATATAAGTAACAACAGTGGGTTGTGCTTAGTAGTTAAGTAAAATTAGAAGTTTGGTTTCAAAGGTGGTATTAGCCTTCGAAATTCAGCCTCCAATTCTAAGTACGTTAGTTTCATCAAGAAACGGATCGAGTTGAATGATCTTATTGTTTTTGCTCAGAGTGTTTTTCTTTGATAAGCAGTTTATTTCATTTACAAAGTCTACTCGTTGAACTACTTTAACAACTGTGATAAGTACGAGGTTTATTTCGCATGATTTTAAAAACCCCGTTTTGTGGCCTTTGTTCCCTTCATTCTTGTGTTTGATCACATTTGACTTGAGAATATTTTATAACCGGAGTATGTACGCAGTAATGCGGAGAAGTTTAGAGAGGCTGGAGTATTTTGTAATCTAAGAGTAGTATTCAACATCGTTGGACGTTACCGTAGTGTTGTGTAAACAGACCGCCGATCGTCGTTCCTCGAGAGATGTCTCCAAATCCTTATTGAGTTTAGGCTAGTGCGATTGCGCTGCTATTAACCAGGGCGGTCCACTCCACCACAGAGTGTGTGAACGAAGTTTAGAAGGTCTTAGGCCTCGAGTTAAACAGTCGGCTGGATTTTCGCTTGTAGGAACGTATTTCCATTGATATGCGCTTGATAACCGTTTAATCTCGGCCACTCTATTGGCGACATATCGGACACCGTCTTCAAAATGGTCACAACTCAAAATAATACGTATGGCAGAAAATGCGAAAAACTATTTCTTAGCACATGATAATCATATGGGCAAGGGCGACTTTACCTAAGCTTTTTTTTAAACAAATTTCAACAAAAAGAAATAAAATATCTGTGTACATTTTTACCGCATAATCTCAAAAATGCCAAGTTTTGAGTTGTGGCTCTTTTGAAGACGGTGTGCGATATGTTGCCCATCGATTAGAATAGCTCCGAATCCAACTTAAAACAGTCGTGCTATCTATCAATTAGTAAGAATTTTCAAGGATCGATTCAAAATAGGTTTTGACTTTTTCCATTAACTTCACCAGTAAAGTAGCTGCACATAGTTCAAGACGTGGAATTTAAAGAACCTTGAGTGGCGCAACCTTCATTTTGATTTTATTAATGTTGTATAGATAGCGCTATCTGTATAAACTACTACATACGTACACTACAACACCATAAGCTGCGTGAGAGACATCGCAAAAACCATGTAAGTCAACTGTGCTTGCTTATTGTAGCCCAACCATCTAGGTATCTTTATTTGTTCTAGCTCTTTCAAAGTGTCACGATACCGAATCCATTCTTAATGAAGTGTAGGTGGAAGGGGATCCTTCCAACCACAGTTTTTGAAATATACAGCCCTGTTCTGCAATCCGAGTCCGAAACGCATCCGAATCGGAATTCAATTGCGACTCGGAATTGAAATGGTGTTCCACAATCCGATCGAAACTTTTGTTTCGAAGTTAATATCGAATCCGATTGTGTAAAAAGGAACACACCTCCAATCTGTCAACTTTGTTTTGAAGTGTATCAATTTAATTTGAACAAATAAAACCGAGAAAATAAACATGAGTTCAATTGTTTTATTGGCAATTTTGCTGAATAATGAGCAGAAAACATCTGAAAAAGAGGAGCAAAAAATTTTGCGTGATCACAGCAATCCCATGGAATTACCGGACTCAGTAGTATAAAAAGTTTTTTTGCCAACTATTAGTTTATATTTTACAGCTTTATTGCACTCTATAGAATAAATAAACAAGCGTTCCTCATGATTTTGAGAGACTTAGAGCCTTTGTACAAAGAAGCTCCATTCCCGCAGTGTTGAAGTTGGGAGCAACGCTGCAATTCCTCGCCGAAGGTGGGTATCAAAGGTCTGTAGGAGTGGACTCAAGCATCGCTTTGGGAAGGAGCACCTTCTCCAAGATAATTTCAGAAATAATTACGCTCATGGAGCGAAGACTTTGCTCAAAGTGGATAAAATTGTTCATGCTTGAGCAAAAGAAGAGCCGCCAAAAGTTCTTTCTACGAACAATTTGGTATTCCGGGTGTGATTGGATGTATTGACGGCACGCACATCAAGCTATTGCAACCACAAGACGGGTCTGCTTTTTTTTAACCGAAAAGGAAATTTTAGCATTAATGCAATGATTGTAAGTTGCTACAGTTACTTGATTTTATAAGGAAAAAAGTTCGTAAGATTTGTTTCTTATTTATTTCAGATTTGCGATCATAATATGGTTATTAGAGCTATTGATACTTGTCATCCCGGTTCTAGCCATGACTCCTTTATATTGAGCATGAGCAATGCAAGAACTTTTTCATGATGACGGAGTATCGAGATGGTGATCATAATTTGTGGTTATTTCACGATGCCGGGTATGCTCTGGAACCTTTTCTATTGACACCATATAGTAATCCAGAACCACAGTCTATACAACACGCGTTTAACAAAACACATTCTTCGGCTGGTAATATAGTTGAACGAACAATTGGCGTTCTTAAAACTCGTTTTCGGTGTATATTATGAACCTTGCAGTACAAACTAAAAAAGGTTGTGAAAATAATTAATGTATGCGTTGCCTTGCATAATATTTGTCGCCACTATAATCTTGAATATGACTATGACGAACCTGAAGAAAACGCCAGCGAAGTAGATAAATTTGTACCAACAGACTTAACTTGCAAAGTGCAGCACAAGGGATTAGAGACGAAATTGCGAACAATATTATATAATATATTAATAAAAACAAGTATATTTAATAAAAAAAATTACTGTAATTATAAATAATTTCCACAAAAAACAAAACATTTTAAGACTTTCTACTTTTTTCAAATTCGAACCGTTCTAAATCTAACCAAGTTGTCGCAGTTTAATTTGGTTTTTTTCCAGCAATGCTTCCTCCACTTTTTTCTTTATTTCTTTATTTCTTTATTTAATTATAAGTCTTTGGAATACAATCCTTACAGACTATGTACTTAACTAATTTATAGATTACAAACTAATTTTGTGCATAAGTCAAACCACTTATAAGGCAGAATTAAGCATCGAGAAAAAAGCATCACTTTGCATCGAAAAATCCAAGGTGATAGCATCACTTAGTGAATTAAACTCTCGTAAAGCACGACTAACAGGAGCTTTACAAGCGTATTGAGTTTTCGTATTAACCCCATAGAACGGACACACATTGCGAAGATGCCGTTGAGGAACATTAAACCGAATCCTTTCTAATAAGTATGGACAGTCAATTAGGCCCTTGATAATTTTGAAGGAAAAGGACAAAGAGAGTATAGATCTTCGACTCTCCAAGGATTTGAGACTTATCAGCATAAGACGAGCAGCATAAGGTGGTATGGGCTCCACAAAATTTAACGACCAAAGAGCATACTTAAGAAAGCGTTTTTGTACTCTCTCCAGTCTATTTATAGCTGTCATAGTACTAGGTCGCCAAATAAAGACAGCATATTCTAAGTGAGACCTGACAAAAGAAGTATAGAGAACTTTAAAAGTATATGGGTCACAAAATTTTGCGGTATTGCGCCTAACAAAACCCAGCATTGAGTACGATTTAGAGGTTACGTGGCTAATATGACTGTTGAAAGAAAACTTGCTATCAAATATAACCCCAAGGTCCTTAATCTCACTAAGACATTGAAGTTCACAATTTGATATACTGTATTTTATAGATATTATAGAATATTAGATGACTTAGAATAGGTCACGTGAAAGCATTTAGATGCATTTAAGGACAGATGAGACTTATGACACCACAGACGTAACTTGGAAATGTCATCTTGTAATTTCATTGCATCATCAGGCGTCTTAATAATTGAGAACAATTTTAGGTCATCAGCGTACAGGAGACATTTAGCAAATGTAAAGCAATTACTGATGTCATTAATAAAAAGATTAAACAATAATGGACCTAGTATACTCCCCTGTGGTACCCCTGAAGAGGCAATAAAGGGAATAGAGGATACCCCATCCACAGTGACAACACTCCGCCTGCTGGATAAATATGAACTTAACCATAACAGAAAGGAAGAATGAAAACCAAGGCATCCCAGTTTATAAATTAAGACTCGATGAGAGACCCTATCAAAGGCTTTTGAAAAGTCAGTATAGATACAATCAACCTGCGAGCCAGCCGAAAAGGACTCAATGCAATACTCACTGAAGACAGCAAGGTTAGAAATCGTCGACCTCTCCGCAACGAAACCATGCTGATAGGGAGAAATAAGGGACTTAACCGCAAAGCTCAACTTAGCATTGACTGCATGTTCAAAAATTTTGGAGACGGTGGTCAGTTTGGAAATGGGCCTGTAGTTACGCACATCATTTTTGTTGCCACTTTTGAAGACAGGCGTAATAGACGTAACCTTCCAATCGTCAATAAAGATCCCAGACGAGAGTGATTTGTTGAAAATAAGTTGAAGAGGAAAAACCAGGGCCGGACAATTTTTCAATAAGATGGGGGAAAATCCGTCTAAATCTGTTTGAGAAGAAGATTTGAGATCGTTAACAGCTCTAATAATATCCTCGGAAGAAAGATGTAGAGCTCCGAAATTTAAGGCAGAGTTCAGACTATTCGATTATTATGGTGATTATTCATGTCAGTGCGGATGTTTTCTAAAGTGGCATTAATTTTGTCTAAGCCGCGGTAAACTCGTCTGACGTCGCTCTCGGTGTCTATTTGATTTTTCGCCAGCGCTGATATGCTTCCGGAAAGGCCTTCATGGAATTTGTTTTCCGCTTGCATGAATGCCTTCGCGGAAACCTAGAAATATACAAGAGGTATAATATATACATACATAAACATATACATATGTAAGTATTCATATTTTATTTCGTAATTTACCTGTAGTGAGGGATTATTTGGAGGATGGTTCCGTGCGCAGAAGTTGAGAACTTTTGACTGCCATTCACCTGGGAGTAGCCAGAAGCGATTCTTGTGCGTACGGTTCAAATCGCAGCTCACAACGTCCGGATATTTATATCCACGTATCCTCTGGGTAGCAACCAAACACCCGTTTGGGAGCGAGCTCAAGTGAGAGACCCCCTTTTTCTGATGACGACCCCGGCAAACGTATAAAGAACTATGATTTAAGGGTATGCACCTGGAGAATACGGACCCTTAATGGGGAAGGTCCTCTGCCCGGCTGGTTGATGTCCTCGGGAAGACAAAGACTGACATCACCACGATCCAAGAAATGCGATGGACGGGGCAAGGAAAAGTAAGCGTGAAGCCTTGCGACGTCTACTACAGTTGCCACGTAAAGGAGCGCAAATTCGGTGTTGGATTCGTGGTAGGAGAGAGACTCCGTCGCCGAGTACTGGCGTTCACCCCAGTGGGCGAACGTCTAGCCACAATCCCCATCAAAGCTAGATTCTTCAACATCTCGGTCATCTGCGCCCATGCCCTACGGAAGAGAAGGATGAGGCATCCAAGGATCTCTTCTATGAGCGCTTGGAACGTGCATATGAGCGCTGCCCCCGACACGATGTCAAAATCGTGCTTGGCGATTTTGATGCCAAGGGTGGCAAGGAAGGGAACTTTGGCGCCAATGTCGGAAAATTCTGCCTCCACGACGAAACGTCCGATAACGGAATGAGGCTGGTCGATTTCGCCGGGGCCCGAAACATGGTAATATGTAGTACTAGCTTCCAGCATAAGAACATCCACCAAGCTACATGGCTGTCTCCGGATCGAAAAATGAGAAACCAAATCGATCATGTTGTGATAGACGGAAGGCATGCTTCAAGCGTTTTGGACGTACGTACGCTCCGAGGGCCAAAAATCGACTCGGACCACCATCTTGTTGTAGCCAAGATACGCACCCGCCTCTGTGCAGCAAAAAATGTGCGCCCAACAATGCAAGGAAAGCTTAACGTCGAAAAGCTGCAATCACAACAGACGGCCAATTTATTCGCCACTCCACTCACACACCTGCTCTCTAAGAGCACTCTTCAACAATCCGACATACGCGAGTATTGGAACCACATTTCCCGATCATTAAGTACCGCCGCCGAAGAAGTAGTTGGATTTCAGCGAGCCCGAAAAACAACTGGTACGATGAGGAATGTCAAGAAGCCGCAGAGAAAAAAGATGCCGCCTGCAGGGCCACGCTGCGATCGGGCGCAACGCAAGCCATGTGGGACCGTTATAGGGAACTTATGAAGGAAGCGAGACGTATTTGCCGCAATAAGAAGAGAGAGGCCAAAATACGTGAGTGCGAAGAGCTTGAGATGCAGGCCGACAGGAAGAACGCCCGAAAATTCTACCAGAGGGTTAGGCGACTTACGGAAGGTTTCAAGAACGGGGCGAACTCCTGTAAGAACAACAATGGCGACCTAGTGACCGATGTCCGGAATATACTTAAATTGTGGAGGGAACACTTTTACAACCTACTGAATGGCAGCAGCGCTGAAAGTAGTGAAGAAGACGAAGCCGAGTCCCCAGTCGATGATGATGGAGTAGCTGTCCCACCGCCTGACTATGACGAGGTACGAATAGCGATTACGCGGCTGAAAAACAACAAAGCTGCTGGAGCTGACGGCCTGCCAGTCGAGCTATTCAAGTACGGCGGCGAAGAGCTGATGAGGTGCATGCATCAGCTCGTATGCAGAATATGGTCCGATGAACGCATGCCAGTCGACTGGAATTTAAGTGTGCTCTGCCCAATCCACAAGAAAGGCGACTCCGCCATACGCGCCAACTACCGCTGAATCAGCCTTCTAAGCATAGGTTATAAGGTTTTATCGAGTGTATTGTGCGAAAGACTGAAGCCCACCGTCAACGAGTTGATTGGACCTTATCAGTGTGGCTTCAGGCCTGGAAAATCCACCATTGACCAGGTATTTACAATACGCCGAATATTGGAAAAGACCCGCGAGAATAGGATCAACACACACCATCTATTTGTCGATTTCAAAGCCGCTTTCGACAGCACGAAGAGAAGTTGTCTTTATGCCGCGATGTCTGAATTTGGTATCCCCGCGAAACTAATAGGGCTGTGTAAAATGACGTTGAGCAATATCACCAGCTCCGTCGGAATAGGGAAGGACCTCTCCGAGCCGTTTGATACCAGACAAGGGGACTCCCTTTCATGTGATTTCTTTAATCTGATGTTAGAGAAGATAATAAGAGCCGCAGAACTCAACCGCTCAGGCACAATACTTTACAAGAGCGTACAATTGCTGGCGTATGCCGACGACACCGATATTGTCTTTAGAAACAAGGGCTACGTCTGTTCAGCCTTCTCGGGATTGGATAGAGAAGCAAAGCGAATGGGTCTGGTGGTGAACGAGGACAAAACGAAGTATCTTCTGTCATCACGCAAACAGTCAGAGCATAGGCGTCTTGGCACCCACGTCACTGTTGACAGTTACAAGTTCGAAAAAGTAGAAGACTTCGTTTATTTGGGAACCAGCCTTAACACCAATAATAATGTCAGCCGTGAAATCCAACGGAGAATCACTCGTGCCAACAAGTACTACTTTGGGCTGAGTAGGCAATTGAGAAGTAAAGTCCTCTCACGTCGTACAAAGATCACATATCACTCTATAAGTCACATTTCATGCCTGTGCTGGTGTATGGCGCGGAGGCATGGACAATGAAAGCATCTGATGAGGCGGCTCTTGGAGTTTTCGAGAGAAAGATTCTGCGAAAGATTTACGGACCATTACGCGTTGGTGATGGCGAATATCGCAGACGATTTAACGATGAGCTGTATGAGCTTTATAACGATATAGACATAGTGCAGCGAGTTAAAATTCAGCGGCTCCGCCATGTCGTTCGAATGGACAGAAACGCTCCTACTCTGAAAATATTCAACGCGGGCCGCGAAGCTGGTAACAGAGGAAGAGGAAGGCCTCCTCTGCGTTGGAAAGACCAGGTAGAGAAGGACTTGGCTTCACTTGGCATTTTCAATTGGCGTCAGTTAGCACAGAAGAGAAATGACTGGCGTGCTGTTTTGGACTCGGCCAAAATCGCTTAGGCAGTTACAGCGCCAATAAAGAAGAAGAAGAAGGAGAGGGATTATTTCTGTGCCTCTTTGGGGTCGGAGACGGAGTGGTAGGCAAATCATTGTCGCTTAAATCGGGCGCGGATACTGCCTCCTCCCCAGTTCCAAAACAAGTGAAAATTGATATGCCTTCTACAACAGCGTACAGTCCGGAAATTCTTGCTACCGATTCCTCCGCCTCCGACAATGTGTACTTTTTAAATGGGCCGCCTACGGTAGCTACGGTCTCTCTTCTGTTTTGTGCCAATTTCTTCCTCACTTCACTTTTCCAGTCAGTCCAAGTCTAGTTGCAAAAATCAAATTATTGTTATCCTTATAATCACAATAATATTTTACCTTCTTCCACTAAATTGTGTTTTTTATTGGTGGTCCTTGGCTATTCAACGACTCCGTTAGTTGGCGCCACTTTTCCTCAAGAGCTACTTTATCTCCTTTAAAGAAGCCCTTGGCTATGTCTGGATTTACTTCTATGAAGTCCAGCGTATTTTTGCTTTGCTCCGCCGTCTTGTGGTTTCCCCTGCATTTTAATAATTTTAATTTTAATATATACCACTTTTATTTTCTTAACTTACATTTTTTTCTGTTCGCTGACTTTAAAATATTTCCTTTGACCAAAAATATAACTGTAATTTTTGGTTTTCGTTTTGATTTTTTTCTATTCCACTGGCTTTTAGCTGATCGGAACATTTCCGATAATCGGAATGCAGAACATCAAATTTCCGGTAGAATTCCGATTCGAAGTGGATCGAAATGTAGAACAAGGCGGTATCGGAAATAATTTCCGATTGTTGGAATGCAGAACACCAACAATCGGAAATAAATCCCATTCCGATTCGAATCGGATTGAAGAACAGGGCTGATAATGTTGGCTACGATAGTGGTAGGTGCGAGCCAGCCTAATGGATCAAAGAGTTTGGCCGCATCTGACAGAAGACTGCTATTAGTTATCGTGGTAGTAATATTAAAATCGATTACGAGCAAGCCGCTAAGTGATTTTTGCATCAAAAATGTTGTTAGTTTTATACACTCCCGATCAATGAAATAGACTCAGGCTATTTTCATGAAATATTGAAGTTTAAAAGTGAAAATACGAAGAAAATAACCAAAGTATATCTTTTTTATTGTTCATTATTCAATTCTCAAACTAACTAAAAAAGAATTAGTGATCTACATATGTGAAAAGGTTTTTGTTTAGTACTACTTATTGTAAGTGAACCTGAATATTTGGTATTTAATCGTAAAGAGACTTAAGAATATCTAATGAAAGATCGCTCCAGGCATTCTTAACGGCATTTGTTAAAGGTAAAATGTCTTCAAATTGTCTGCCAGATTAGCAAACGTTACTCGTGAGCCATCCCAACACGTTCTCGATGATATTCAGATCAGGAGAGTATGGAGGCCAAACCATTAAGTTTACATTTTGGTCCTTAATCCACTTTTTTACGGATCGAGCAGTATGAATCGGAGCATTATCTTTTTGGAATGTCCATAGTAATGGGCCTAAAATGTTTGAAAAATGTGGATAAGCTTTTTCGAGCAGCTCTCTATAGCGCGTGGCATTCATCTTAGATGAAACGAACTGGAGTTCAAATGGTCCATAATAACAGATTATGCCTCCCTCACGACTATGGTGATGAGTTAAATGGAGTTCTTCCTTTCTTAATGGAAGTAGTAGTTGAACTCGTCTGGGCCATACACTTTAAATTTCAGGCTTCCCGGAGAATTCTGCGCTCTTCGCAAGGCTTAAGTACTTTTCTGTTGGGCTTTGCAATATTTTTCCCATAATTTGATAGAATTCTAAGGAAATGAGACACAACAGTCTGACTTCGAGAAATTTTTTTTGCTATTTGCCTGGTTGTCCAATTTCTGTCTCGATAGGCCAATATTTTCGTCTGTTCCTCCGAATTTAGTACAGCACCACGCCCCATTTTGCGTTATAAAAATAGAAAATTACAAGAGATAACAAAATACACCTTTTAAGTCGCACAGCCAATGGCAAACTAAATTTATAGCTTCTGAATCTATTTCAGTGATCGCGTTAAAGCACATGTTTTTAGCATAGGCAAACCAGAACACAAATGTGTCCCTAACTGTAAACTTCTGGTGTCAACTCTTTTCTCTTACATTTGCCTAAAGCTCTGTTCTAACAAAAGCAACAAGGGTTGTGCTGATAGCCTACTTAACAAAAAATAAAATCAAAAAGATTGTTTGGATAAGCGTCGAGCTTCTATCCGCTCGCCACCTATATCTATTTCGCCGCTTGAGACAAAAAACAAAGACAGTGCAAACAAGTAAGAAAGTCTAAGTTCGGGCGGAGCCGAACATTAAATACCCGGCGCAGGTATATAATATATGACTTTCACCTTTGCGAAAGCTACCGCTACCATGGTAAGCACATGGTACATGGTATCAATTTTGAGTAAATTAGAGTCCTTAAATTTCGAAGTTTCAAGCAGTTCTGAAATTTACCGTTGTATTAAAGGCGGCCTCAATCTTAGTCCGATTTCAATAATTTTCAACGGTTTGCTTTTATGTGGCAAGCACAATAACTATACCGAGTTTGGTACAAATTGGTAGAACGGTTACCGAGATACATATATGTGATCATAAGTGGGCGTGGCTACGCCCGTTTTCCAAAAATTTATAATATTCTTATTTTTCGTCTGAAAATTATTGTAAATATCAATTTTGAGTGAATTATCTTCAGTAGTTACTGATATATCGCAGTTTTCGTATTTCTGGAAATTACCGTTATATGGGATGTGGTCGTGGTTATTGTCCGATTTTAAAAATTATCGGCCATTTGGTATGTTGTGCGAAGGCCAACAACTGCGCAAGATTGGAAGAAATTGGTGCAGCGATTACCAAGATATACACAGGTAACCATAAGTGGGCGTGGCTACGCCCATTTTCCAAAAATTTATAACATTCTTATTTTTCGTCTGAAAATAATTGTAAATATCAATTTAGAGTGAATTATCTTCAGTATTTCAGTTCGTATTTCTGGAAATTACCGTTATATGGGAAGTGGGCGTGGTTACAGTCCAATTTCGCCCATTTTCAATACCAACCTACCTTGGATAAATGGAAACCTACATACCAAATTTCGTTGAGATATCTAAATTTTTGCTCGAGTTATCGTGTACACGGACGGACGGACAGACGGACAGACGGACGGACAGACAGACATGGCTTAATCGACTTCTTTATTCATTCTGAGCATTTATGTATACATTTGTCTATATCTATCTTTATTCGTTTTGGCTGTTACAAACAACCGTTATGTGAACAAAATTAATATACCCTTGTGCACAAGTGCGCTTGGGTATAAAAATCAACATGCCTAATACTGAGCAACAATCCACATGGCTTATTCTGTCCAACGAAATCGCTGCTCTAAGGGCGGACGGACTCGCATACTCTCGGTTGTAAATGCTTTGCTTGCCGATCGAGAAAATCGAATAAAAAAAACGGTTGAACTCCATCAAGAGATATGTTCGTTAAAATCTATACTCAGCGATAAAGACTCCGTGCTTTCTAATCTGGCACGCGAATTAAAAGCTCTGCACGTTTCGTCTCTACTAGTTTCAATAATCTAAATGCATCCCCTACTGATAATATCAAAATCAATAAAAACAATAAATTTACAGGTACTGCTAGTCAAACTCATTTGCTTGCTTCCTCTTCGTCACCGTCTCAATCTGTTTATGATTCTTTGCGCCGCTACCAGCATTTTCGCAAAGTGCTGGCGACCAGTGTTGCCGTTTAGATACATTTACTTCAAAAGTGATACGTGTTTGTGCAAATTTTTGAAAGATACTTTATTTTTTCGCTCATTTCGCGAGATACTTAAATTTTCCATTTACAATTTACAAAGAGAAAATATATACATATCGCACACCGTCTTAAAAAGAGACATAACTCAAAATAAAAGTTCGACAGAAAATGCGAAAAACCATTTCTTAGCACATACTTATCATATGGGCAAGGAAGACTGTACCTTAGGTTTTTTTCAACATATAGCAAAAATTTGCTCCAGCTTTTGCCGAAAGGTAAATAAAAGCTCTGTGTACATTTTTAGTGCATAATTTCAAAAATGCCAAATTTTGAGTTGTGTCACTTTTGAAGATCGTGTGCGACATGTATGCAGTACCAGCTTTTAAAATGTGATTGAAAATGTGAAACGTTTTGTGGTCAAACAAGCTTATAGAATAATGCTCTAAACGAATGCGCTGACTGCATTCATTACAACGCTTTTATCAACTTGCAATGTTGTGTTCCAGAAGCTTTCAATGTTGTGGATCCAGAAACTTTCAATGTTGTGTTCCGACACCAAAGCAAAGCTTTGAAAAGCTCCTATAAAAAAGCATAGTGAATAGGGCGAGGTAGATGACATCTAGATGTCGCTCTATGTACTATGTTTGCTACACCGGAAATAGACGACACGCCGTTTCTTTAAATAAAATTAGTTTGACTATTGTCAACTAAATCGAATGCTTTGTAAGTGAATTGACTTGTGGACCACTTGAGGTATAGGTGGACCAGTTGGTAATCACTTTGGGACCAGTTGGTAACTAGTTCGTGGGACCAGTTGGTAACCAGTCGGGGATCAGTCCGGGAATCAGTTGGGAACCAGTTTGGGACTAGTCCGAAACTAATTACATTCCGACCAGTTGGGGACCAGTTGGTCTTTTTAAGCTCCTGTGGCCGTTTTAAGCGAATTCTTGGGCTCCTGCACTGCCGCTCGGGGTTTCTGCCTTCTACGGTGGTAATTTTGGGCCGGGTTGCCTGTTTTGGCGGATTGTTGTGCTGTGTGCCGCGTATTACGTGTACCGGGTACCACTTTCTCGAGCGAATTG
>NW_023458569.1:2528273-2528891 GCF_013731165.1 Rhagoletis pomonella | reverse complement strand
CATCAGCTTTGGTTTTGTTTATGAATGCAATGCATAGCATTTTTATGATATGGATTTTCGGTATTGCAAATTTGCCAAACCATGACAAATGCAAATGCGTGTATTTTGTTTGTGTATTGCAAATAATTTGCAATGCAATGATGCTAGGCCATTTGCACCGGATCGCGAATAGCCCTAGGGTAAGTGTAGAGCCAGTGCGTAATACTTTCTTTGATAATTGATAATAGTTGAACATTTTTATGTTGAATGCACCTATATATATATATAGGGTATCCCAGAAGTAACGTGCCAAACTTCAGGGGAAACAAAAAATTTTCAGGTAAAAGTGTCACCGTTTTTGAAATATTTAAATTTTTTCGAATTTAAAAAAAATCGAGCCTTTTCATGGGTTTTCTTTAACTGCAACTACAAACCGGGCAATACTTAGTAAATTTTTTATGTAAAATACTTCCAAATGCAATGTAAATAAAATATATTAAGGAACCATCATAAAATTAGGACTATTTCTATTTTTAACTTTTTGATATTTTCTTCCCCAACTTTGACTATCTCGGGTGAAAAAAAAATGTACTGAGCTATAACTTTACATTACATAAAAAAATTGCTCATTTAATAAAG
>NW_023458569.1:2477529-2528173 GCF_013731165.1 Rhagoletis pomonella | reverse complement strand
AAAAAAAAAAAGTTATAGCCGCTTTTGTGGGTAAAGGACTGAGACACGCTAGAATGTATTTAATAGATTTAAATTGAATTTGCTCTTGTTACCGTCAAATGACATGCTAAATAGTACAAATGTACATTATTACCTGCTCCTGACATTATTTTGTGTTACTTACCGGAATTAGTGAAAGTGGATTTTGTGAAATTGGACCCTTCGAACATTGTGTTATTAATACTATGACAGAGAACACGCAGTATACGTCGCATGAATATGCGTATATTCACCTAATTTACGGTGAAGCTTGCTGTAATGCCAGAGCTGCTCAAAGTTTCTATGCAGAGCGATACCCCAATCGTCGACATCCGGGTCGTGAAGTATTCGCCCGGACCCATAGAGAAATATATGAAGGTAAGTGATTTTTACACCTTTCTTGTTTGCTTGCTTGTTAACTATCATTTTTCACTTTTTTAAGGTCGCATACCTGGAAGGCGTGGCGGCGAAACAGGACGTCCTGCAACGGTAGATGTTGAAGCTGTGTTAGAGGAAGTGGAACTAGGTCCATCGACTTCAGTGGGAATGATGGAAAGACGGACGGGAATACCAAAAACTACAGTTCACAAAGCTTTATAAGACCATCGATTTCATACATACCACATTCAACGTGTTCAGGCTCTACAAGAAAGAGATTACCTGTCGAGAGTTAGATTTTGACGTGAAATGTTGCGAATGCATGAATCAGACCCCAACGATTTTAATAAAATAATTTGGAGCGATGAATCATCATGCAAACGTGATGGTTATTTTAATTTACATAACCTTCACAGTTGGCAGATAGACAATCCTCACGAAATGAGAGAAGATCGTTCGCAGTACCGGTACACAATAAATTTATGGTGCGGTATTTTTAATTGTCAGATATTGGGACCTGTGGAACTGCCGCCAACGCTCAACTCTCACAGTTATTTAGAGTTCCTTCAGGAACGGCTTCCAACTCTTTTGAAAGATGTACCCTTAAACCTGCGGCGAAGACAATGGCAGCAAAATGACGGGAGCCCTGCTCACTACGGGCGTGAAATAAGAGCTCATTTAGACGAAACTTATCCTCGCCGATGGATTGGACGATACGGGCCAATCACGTGGCCCGCTCGATCGCCAGACCTGAATCCATTAGATTTTTTCTACTGGGGCTGTCTTAAGGACAAAATTTATTCAAAAACAATTCAAAACGAAGAGCATTTGCGGGAACAAATAAATGGAGCTGCTGCTGAGATAGCCCAATTGAGTTTAAGATCTCTAAAAGCGTCTTTTCTTAAAAGGTGCCGAGCTTGTATTAGAGTATAAGGTCGCCAATTTGAGCATATTTTATCAATAAATGAATAGATTTTTCTTCAAACAACTCATGTATATCTTATTTCACGTGAACCCATCATTCACACAAAATATTGATAGATATAGCCCTTGTTATAGACTCTAGTCCGAATTCCGGTAAGTAACATAAAATAATGTCAGAAGCACGTAATTATGTACCTTTGTACTATTTAGCATGTCATTTGACGGTAACAAGAGCAAATTCAATTTAAATCTATTAAATACATTCTAGCGTGTCTCAGTTAGGGATGTTCCGATACAAGTAAATACGAGTATGTACTCAATACTTTTGTTTCGATACCAACTACTTTTTTTACTCGAATCGTTGTTTCGATACCTAATTGGTATCGAAAGAAAAGTACTTGTATCGAATAGATTTTAGCAAGAGCCATATGGTCGGCCAAATTTTTCTATGGAAGAAACTTTGCTTTAAGCAATGGCACCGCCAAAATCTAAAGTGTAGATATATTTTTACAAGAATATCGACCTATCTCGGCAGCCAGTTCGAAAACGCCCTTTCTCAGAAAACTTTTCAAAAGGCGCCTTATTTCAGAATTTGATTAAAAAACGACCTATCTCAGAAAACTTTTCAAGAGCGCCTTATTTCAGAATTTGATCCAAAAACGCCCTTACCTCAACTGAAAGTATATTGAAAATATTTGAGATAGGGCGTTTTTGAATCGGCAGCCGAGATAGGCGTTTTTGAAACGAATTCTGAAATAGAGCGCTTTTGAAAAGTTTTCAGAGAAAGGGCGTTTTCGAACTGGCTGCCGAGATAGGTCGATCTTCCACTCAGGTGTCGCAAAAGGTATGCCACAGATAAAGTCAGAAAATTTATCTTCGCTTTGTTGCATGAAAAATTATCGATATAAGTAGGTATCGATACGTTCGCTTTACTCATATAAGTAGTATCGAAATAGCGATTTGAGTAAACTCATTTAAGTAGGTATCGATACATTGATGGTATCGGAATATCCCTAGTCTCAGTCCTTTACCCACAAAAGCGGCTATAACTTTTTTTTTTCTATTCAAAACAGTAAGTGTAGCACCTTTCTGAAATCTTCATTAAATGAGCAATTTTTTTGTGTAATGTAAAGTTATAGCTCAGTACATTTTTTTTCACCCGAGATAGTCAAAGTTGGGGAAGAAAATATCAAAAAGTTAAAAATCCAGAAATAGTCCGAATTTTATGATGGTTCCTTAATATATTTTAACTACATTGCATTTGAGTATAGAGAGGCAACTATCTGGAAATATTTTACATAAAAAATTTATTAAGTATTGCCCGGTTTGTAGTTGCAGTTAAAGAAAACACATGAAAAGGCACGATTTTTTTTAAATTCGAAAAAATGTAAATATTTCAAAAACGGTGACACTTTTACCTGAAAATTTTTTGTTTATCAGGGAGCTCACCCCCCACCTACCTTCCCCTAAAGTTTGGCACCTTACTTCTGGGACACCCTGTATATGTACCTATAGGTAACATAAATGTGCACTTAAGCATAAAGGCAGCAAAGCAAAATATACTAGGGGTATTCTCGAAGTCTTGCACGATGCACGGATTGCACGAAATGTAAAAATACTATTTCAAATTTGAAAGAGTAAGAGAGCACCCCATTGCAAAGTGGTAGCATGCATGGGTAGCAAGCAGCAAAATTAGGTATCAAATACAATAACAAGATACAGCACAAAAAAATGAAATAAGCGAGATGAGAGGAATGAGAGAAATATGTAGCAATTCCAACAACAAAACAACTAGCACAGGTTCGCATTTATCTTGCTATGCTTTTTTGCAAAATATATACATGGGTTTCTACGTTGCATATTTTGCAGCGATAGGAAATGTTGTTTGCCATAGAAGTATTCTCGAAGTCTTGCACGATGCAAAATGCAAAAATACTGTTCCAAATTTCGAAGAGTACGAGAGCACCCCATTTCAAAGTGGTAGCATGTATTGGTAGCAAGCAGCAAAATGATGTATCAAATAACAAGAAACAGCAAAAAAAAATTAAGTGAGCGAGATGAGAGGAATGAGAGAAATATGTAGCAACTCCAACAACAAAACAACTAGCACAGGGTCGCATTTATCTTGTTATGCTATTTTGCGAAATATATACATGGGTTTCGACGTTGCATATTTTGCAGCAATAGGAAGTGTTGTTTCCCACGTATTTTGTTATTGTGTGTTTGCAAGTTATGCAATCCATGCAATCCGTGCTACGTGCAATGGCTTAGCAAGAATTGGAGAATACCCTCCTGTATTTTGTTGTTGTGGGTTTGAAAGTTACACAATCCATGCAATCCGTGCTACGTGCAACGGCTTTGCAAGATTTGGAGAATACCCCAACTGTATTTGGAGAGGAGAATCGAATGCAGCCAGTTAGAAGTATGTGCTTGCAATAGAAAATAAGTTATGAAAAGTCAAATTGGCATGACTCCTTTTCTTAACCCTCTAACCGGTAAGAGTGCCTCAAGGCAAGGATCACAAAAATCACCTTTTGCATATGAAAATGTAATTTTTCATTACGCAAGTGAGTTCAACGCTCTTGATCATATGTTTGCTGACATTTCTTTCTCAAATTAGAATGTAATCCGACAGGCCGTTAGTCCTCTGTAATCCGTTTTTTGCGAACAGGTGGAGGAGAAGGTCGTGTTTTCGTATTAAAAAATTTCTGATTTTCAGCATCGAAAATTTTTATTTTGGAGAAGTTCTTTTACTCAAGAATTTTATTCCCGTAAAGTTTTAGTCATAAGCTTCACGATTTTATATCTACGGTGTTGAAAATAGTTGGATTTTATGTTCTATAGCAAAAAATCTAAGTGTGCCTCAAGGCACTCTTGTCGTTCGGCGCGATTTTTTTTACGCGTCGCTTTTTTCGTTTGCGTTTTAGTTATGGTGATTTTTACCGGTAAGGCAAATACTTTTTATAAATTGTTCACCTGTTTTTCATAAAGTGTCTAAATAACAATATATGCAAATCGTTACATGATGTCGCGTGAGAAATTGTCGAAGTTATCAGCCGAAGAAATTCTTGAATTTATGGATTCTGTGGAGACTAAGTAGTAGTATAGCCGAAGCTACAGGTCCAGCAGTTGTACCAACCAATGGTGGTTTGATTGGAAGTAAGAGTTTCTCTCACATCTTTGGAAAATTGATTTTACGTACAATTTCGTATGGATTTTTTATTGCTGACATTGAATCAATAAACAGAGATTCTGCTGAACTCAGCAAAGTCATCTGGCGCAAAACAAACCTTAAACTTCATATAAATGAGGTGGCATTTCGTGGCTTACCTGAGCACACAAAAATGCTCTCAAGACCGGTGCAATAATATCTAAATATTTTTACCCTAAAGAAATAATTGAAATGATTGTTTAAGAGACGAAGCGGTATGCTCTAACTTAATCAGGATATAAACTTGAGATTCAATGTGAATGTCGATGATATCTGCCAGTACATTGGCATTCATTTATACATGTCGGTTTATCGCTCCCCGAATTTAGAGAGGTAGTTAATGAAGAATGCATTCGAACCCATTCGCAAAACGATGCCATTGAAACGGTTTGAAGTCATAAAAAGATTCCCGTCGTTCCGAGATGGGGATGGACGCAATGACCGCCTTTTTTATCCGTTATGCTGGTCTTGTGAGCTACACTCCGACGCGTTCGGTTGGTGGCCCATCTTCAACAAGTAAACCTTCTACTCCACAAGATGAATCGCAACCTGCTGCTCTGAGTGTTGGCAGAAAATCTGTATATCATGTTGATGACGTTCGTTTCAATGGTAACAATCAACTTCCTAAATGGCTCGAGAAAGTGGAAAGAATGGTGCAAATTTTGTAAAAAGTCGCAAACTCAATAGGGGTATTCTCGAAGTCTTGCACGATGCACGGATTGCACGAAATGCAAAAATACTATTCCTAATTTCGAACAGTACGAGAGCACCCCATTGCAAAGTGGTAGAATGCATGGGTAGCAAGCAGCGAAATTATGTATCAAATACAATAACAAGAGACAGCAGAAAAAAATGAAGTGAGCGAGATGAGAGGAATGAGAGAAATATGTAGCAATTCCAACAACAAAACAACTATCACAGGGTCGCATATATCTTGCTATGCTATTTTGCAAAATATATACATGGGTTTCGACATTGCATATTTTGCAGCGATAGGAAATGTCGGTTCCCATGTATTTTGTTGTTGTGTGTTTGTAAGTTATGCAATCCATGCAATCCGTGCTACGTGCAATGGCTTTGCAAGATTTGGAGAATACCCCTAATGTATTTGCGAAGTATGCAATTTATATTTTTTTATCTGCGACAAAAAATTGCTTTTTGGAATAGCACTCAAAAAAGTAACACATTTTTCTAGATTCCTTTGCACTGCTAAACTTTTTGGAATAAAACCGTTGGTACTTAATAAAATTTCTATCTGTTCATATATTTTGCTTTAACCGATATGAGTGCCTGGAGGCACTGTTTCGTTTATCTCACCTGGAAGTCAAACGAAGCGACAAAATGGTATATAGATGACATCATTGAGTTTATCATGCCCAAGTTATGCCAGAAAAAAATTCCCAACCATTTCTGATCACTATTTCAAAGTTGCCGGTTTGAGGGTTAAATTCTGACACTCACGGTTTTTATAATATGTATACTGTAGCTGGTGCGTACCTAAAACAGTTATAGGACCACTTTTATAGTGTTCTGGAACATAAAAGGAAACAATCTAGATGTGGCATGCTTATGTGCTCTCATCAGAAGATAGTTGAAAGAAAAACTTTTTTAAAAGGTTACGATGCGTTCACAAAAGTGAAAATTCATATTTTTTTATCAGCGCATCGTCTGCAATTAGAAAATTTAGCCAAATACGTGTGTGCTCCAGTGTACAATATACTATTGAACTATGATCCTCGTGCACCACTTTTGTATTTGCCCTTTAAAAAGTTGCAGAGCGAAATAGATGTAAGGTCGGTGTTATGCAGAAATTTTGCTTGGCAAATTGGTGCAATTGTTGTTGCAGCAAACTCGGAGGGAGCGAGTTTAGTGACTCTCACAGCAAACTAATTTTGTTGGGCCAAACTGCAGTAAAATTAGTGTTGCCATATGCAAAAATTTAAATTGTTGTTATACACAAAAAATGCGTGATAACCAAAGACAGAGACAGAACGTAGAAAAATTCAACAAATTTTCATATAAATTTTGAACTTTTTAATCTGAGTTTTTAGAAAAATTTTGGGTACGCATACTGCCTTAAGGAAATTTGACACAATAAAATGCCAGCTATTTCTTGTACGTCATTTTATATAGAGTTTTTGCTTTTCTTGAGAGCTGGATACTAAGGTTTACGCATAAACGTAGTAAATGACCATGATTCAATAACACTGGATCACAAATTTTAGTTTGATTTTTGTTCTCCAGACTCCAGTATGGGTGCATTCCAAGACGTCAAAATACAAAGCATCAGTCTGTTTTATTTCGAAACCGCACTTGAAGAAAAAGTCTAACTTGCGCAACCCGGTTGAAAACTAGCATCTAACCGTGGTTGCGCACATTTGGCATTACGGTCTACTAAGGTTTAGAAATAAAAGAGACTGACGCTTTGTATTTTGACGTTTTGGAATGCGCCCTATATCAACGCAAGACGAATTCATACAAGGTGATAGCGGGAGCACAAAAACTACTCTAACAAATTATACGCACAATGACAAACACATCACGTTTGACAATCAATACAATTCGCATTAATATCAATGAGCAGTGTTGCTAGCTCTATTTAAGAGCGGTCCAGACCCAATTTATTTTTGTATGAAAGAAAACCGCAACAACTTCGGCAAAAAAAATCTAAAACGAAAATTTTTACTTGAAACTTGCACTAGAATTGAGTGAGTTACAAAACTGCATACTCAAAATCTTTCTAGAAAATCTAATTAAAAGTTCGAACCTTTTACAAAAGTTTGTTGATTATTTTAAATATTGCACAACGTTGGAAACTTGGATTTATACGGTTTTCGCTAAAGAGTGATTTACGTATTTATAAAAAAATAACTCACATTAAGTAATAAAAAAAATAAAAAAAAAAAATAATAATTGTGAAAACTGGGCAAAATTTGGAGCGACTAAAATTTTTCGGCCACTGTATGTATGTATGCAAATATTACATAAACATTTTTTATTTTTTATTTTTTAACTAACTTTATAAAAGTTTGGTTTGGTTTATGAATACACTAGCTGGCCCGGCGAACTTCGTCCCGCCCAAAAATTATTTTTTTATTGAAACATTTGGTCCAACGTTTTCACCACAACTCACGTTAAAGTTTGGTTTTGTGGTCGTCAGAAACCATATCCTCCATTTTCGTCTTAAATAACCTAACGAAATCTTAATGTCCGTGAAGATGTTCTTGCGGCAACAATGGTCCGGTACGACGATAAATCGTCCTTGAACCTTTATAGTATAGTTGGTGGCAATTTCAAAATGGGGGCATCATTGGTACACAGAAGTCCAATATACTTAGACTTATTTCAGACAAAATACCATAAATTTCTTACAGTTTTATTTAAAGGCATTCATCAAGAATCGTCTTTTATCTGTTTAGTCGCCGTAAATCAAGGACCGCAATGGTTATGGTGGTAGATTTAACGGTGGTAATTTGACTTTGATGCCTGGTGTCTCCGAATGACTTCATTTGACGATTTTTAGCAATAACTCGAGTCAAGCGCCACTTTGCGGATCTTTTTTGGAATGGTATTGCCCCTACCGTTACCAATATTTGTCTCGATTATGGAGATTATCGGAGTCAATCGCTACTTTTGAACCGCTACCGCACCGACTCCTAGGTAAGTAGCTACTATATTAACCGTGGTAGTGCACACGGTAGTGCAGAGTCGAACCAGTCGGAAGCAGAATAGTGAAAACCTACGATAGGGGGATCACGCAAGTGACTACTTTAGTAACTCCCGGTAGTGCAGAGAGAGCCGATGGTGACTACCGCCTAGGACATTGCCTTGTAAAAGTAATCGCTGAAATACACTGCAAGTAGTCGGTCGGTAATTAACGGAGTTTATCGGGTAGCTACCGATTCATCAGTCCTGTAGTCGTTCCCCCGTACTGCAGGGTAAATACTATTGTCATTGTCAAGCCATGGTAAAATTGTACCAGGTGAAGTAATAGGAGCGAGAAGAAATATTTATATTGATTTTACACTATCTTATTTTAAAATTTGCCTTTAAAATGTTTTATAACATAGCCGATTGACAGAAAATAAATCAAGATATCTGATTTATTACTTCGCCTGCTTATTGCATCATGGGTTCAAGTATTGAATATAATTCTGCTTGCTAGTGGAAGAGAGGGGGTGAGAAGAAAAGGGCAGAGTACATATTCATTCTCTGAATTCGTGGGCCATCATTTTTTTCTGACGTTTGCAAGCATTTCAAAATCATATAAAGTTGAAAATAAAAAAATAAAATTGTTCACAATTGTTGTTGTTTGAGATTGAGAATGAGAATATGTGTGTGAGTTTGAGTTTTGAATTTTTAAATTATATTGCTGGCAAACGTCAGACCACCTCTCAATGGTTTTACCTTGTTATGTTTTTATCACGCATTCGCCTGTACCGTCAAGGCGTTTCAAGTTTCTTGCTTTGCTTTTGACATTTTCGTCGTTTCTCATGTAAAGAACGAAAAACTTGAATTCAAAGAAAGTGAACCATGTAAAAGCAAATAGAAAACACAAAATATAATGAACAGGAATTGCTTTCAAGTACTTAAATCGTGTAAATCGGGTGTATGTAACTACGAATCAGAACAAAGGTAACAGTCGGCTTGCGTATTATATGATCGGTAATAACATTTATTCCAACTTTTGGGGATGTTGTGGTTTGGTTGTCACCAAAAAAGTGTGGGGATTTCGTGTTTGGGGATTTTGATATCGGGGATAATGTATTTGGGATTTTTTTTTTTAAACTAGGGATTTTGTGTTTGGGGATTTTGTTTTCGGCGTTTTCGTGGCTCTCCCATTCCATGTGTATGTGAAATGCCCATCTCGCCATCTATGGTATTTAAAAAGTTATAGACGAACATATTTTGGTTTCCCCATAAGATTAACATGGCGGTTATTGCTCATGACCACAGATATGTATTTACATATCGCCACGCCCCCTTTTCCCATAGCCCCCACTTTTGTCCATGAGTGTGGGGTTGATACCATACCAAGTTCCAGGACTCTACCACAAATACTTCAACAGATATGCCAGAAGTGTCGTATTGTTGTATGTCGTAAACTTTAAAAGCTTAAATACTTTACCTGTCAATTGCCTACTAAGCCTAAAGTAGCACTTTTTGGCAAGAGTGATTCTGCGTTGGATTTCAAGGCTGACATTATTATTGGTGGTTCCAAAATAAACGAAGTCATCTTCATTTTCAAACTTGTGACTGTAAACAGTGACGTGGGTACCAATTTGGCATGTTTCGCCTGTTGTTTCACTACACATTTGAAATAAAGATACATATGAAGTTGAAGAAATGAATAAATGAAGATGAAGTCAAAAAAAAAAGAAGGCAAAAGTGAAGATAAAGACGAAAATGGAGACAATGACAGATACATAAGAAGTAGGGTAACTGAAAGGGTAAGAACATTTCTTGAATTTATGAAGTGAAACTTCTTTAGCGGCAGTTGGTTGGTTGGGAGAGGATTGTCAAATTCAAGGGGAATAATGCACACGGAAATGGTTCTTAGCGGTTGGAGAATAAAAACAAAAACAAAGATGCCTAGAGATAAAGGTAAAAACGAAGATCAAGGTAAATTTAAAAATTTAATTTTAAAGGTAAAGGTGACGAGGAATATGCAAAAATAAAGATAAATCTGAAGAAAAGGATGAGGGTGAAGACGGATATTGTTATCGATATAAAACTCGATATTTTTATTGATATAATCGATATTTCTGTCGATAAGATAATCGATGTTGTTATCGATACTGTTATTGATTCAATAACCGCTATTGTTATCGATATAATAATCAATATAATAATCGATATTGTTACCGATACAATAATGGATAGTGTTATCGGTATAATAATCGATTAAAATAATTGATTTTGTTATCGATTTAGTAATTTATATTGTTATCGATATGTACAATAATCGATACTGATGATTGTTATATTTATCGATGAATTAATCGATTTTGCAATGCTTGTATTTTTCTATGTGTTTATAATATTGTTAGCGGTATTTTTATCGACACAGTTATCAACAGGGTTATCGATATAATAATCGGAAAATGGAAATTATCACATTACATGACATCACATCACATTATATCACATGATATGAAGAGACATCACATGATATTACATCACATAATATGCTATCACATCACACGATATCACGTGACATGACATCATGTGATATGACATCACATTATATGGCTTGGCATCACATGATGACATCGTATGACATGACATGGCATTACATGACGTGGCATCACATGATATGACATCATATGGTATGACATCATATGACATGACATCAGAGGATATGACAACACATGACATGACATCCTATCACATCACAAAAAATCACGTCATCGTACCTCATTACATCTACGTGAATAGAAAAAGAAAAGGATATAAGCAAAGATGTGAAAGATGAAAACGAAGATCAAGACCAAGGTAAATTTACTGATTTCAAAACTAAAAACACCGTTGGAAAGGTTTCGAAATTGGTTGAAAATCGTCGTTTAAAAATTTCTATATTTGTGTGTGGTTGTTTTTGCAAGCTGTTCAATTTAAGCTGTTTCGCATTTTGTTTTACTTCGTATTTGAAATTAAACTTTGAAATAAAGATAAAATTGAAGATGAAGAAACAAGTGATAACGGTGAAGGCAAAAAAAAGGCCAAAGTGCAGATAAAGACGAAAATGGAGGCAAGGGCGAAAATGGAGACAATGTGTAATACATAAGAATAAGGGTAACAGAGTTGAAATTTTAAGATAAGAATCGAAATAAAATCAGCCATAAAGGTTACTGAAATTTATCGAATCATCGAAGTTTATAATTATCGAAATTTATTCATGCTTATTAAGTTATCGCAACGTATCGAATTATTCAAACTGATCAATGTTTATTGAGTTGTTGAAATTTATAGACACAGAAACTTATTTGTCCAAATTTACGGATAGTTATCGAGCTATAAAAACGTGTGGGATTAACGAAATTTGTCAAGAAATGTATCAAGTTATGTATATTTATTGAATTATCATTATTTATAGACTTAACGAAATTTATCGAGGTGTCGTAATGCATGGAGTTCTTTCAACTTACATGGTTATCGATAATTATTGATCTACTGAAATTGGTTGGTTCAACGAAGCGAAGTTTATGGAATTTTCAAAATATCTTATCGATTTATCACTGCTGATTGAGTTTTATCGTGTTAACAGAGTGTAACGAGTTACCAAAATGTTTAGATAGTTTTCGAAAAATGTGGAGCTGTCAAAAGTAAAAATTTATAAAGGTATCCAAAGAATTTACATTTTTGCTTTATCGAAATTTATCGAGCCCTCGAATTTCACAGTTATCGAAATTGGTCGAGTTAACGAATTTTGTTGAATTATCGGAATGTAGTGTTCTTGAAATTCATCGAACTATCTATATGTATCAAATCATTGAAATTTATCGGCATTGAATGTATCGGGTCAATTCCAAGTCCTGCCGGAGTCCTCCAAACACCTTCTCAGATAAAAAATTTTATTTACTTTTTAGTTCCAAAGAAGAAGATTTTCCGGTTAGTTAATTTGTACCGTATAAGTTTTGCTACGCGTTAAGTTATAAAGCCTCCCCAAGGCTTCTAAAACTAGAAAAACTGTCGAATTTCGACAGTAACTGGCAATCTTGTTTTTAATAAAACGTTAAGTTAAAATATATTTATATTGCTTATTATAGCAGAAAAACGTGATCACGGTGGCACAGAGAAGAAACATAACTTTTTCTTGAGATGTGAGAATAACAAGCACAACAAATTTGACGGCTAATAATTTGAGATTTGCCCTTTGTAAACGGGGTGATTAAAAAACGAGCTTTGATTGAGAAAATATTGATATGTGAACATACTTTAACTTTAAACTAAGATTGTGGGATGGATTAACGATAAACATAAAAATATTCCCATTAGCAAAATATGTGGAAAACTATCACAAATATCGATAGTGATGCCCTATCGTCTGAAAGGGACTATCGCCGCAATCGATAGTTACCCAAAAACTATCGCCAACTATCGATGGTATACACTATCGATAGTATGCCACCACTAGAGAGAAAATTCGGGCCCGGGCTAAACTAATCATGAGAAAGTTATTGGAAAAGGGGCATGGCACCTACCATACAAACTGAATTTCTCATGATCTGTTTAGTCCCGGACCCGAGTTTTCTCTCGACGGTCCTGTATATAGTGGTGGCAAACTATCGATAGTTGGCGATGGTTTTTGGGTAACTATCGATTGTATCCATAGTCCCTTTCAGACGATAGGGCATCACTATCGATATTTGCGATAGTTTTCCACATATAAGCGATATGAGAAGTTCTGTTTTTATGGGAGATTCCACGCCCTCTTTTCTAATATTTTATTTAATTGGGGAATTACAAATTACTTTCCATTTCGTGTGCGTCATTTTAAATGCATTTTTCGGTTTTCTTGACAGCTGCGGATGAAAACATTGCCCTAAAAATATGCAATGCATACTTTACCACTGATATGTACTAAACAAGGATTCGAAGATTTAATTTCGAATTCGTTCCACCAAAATGAGCTACATAATAAAAATACAAGTTCAGTTAATTTTTTCGGTATTCGAAATATTAAAAATATTAAAAATCACCATCTCAATCGAAAACCAGAAATCGAGGAAAATGGGCATTCAACTCTTTTTTTAACCGACTTCCTAAAAAGGAGGAGGTTATCAGTTCATCGGAATAATTTTATTTTATTTTTTTTTTATTTTTTTTTTTTTATGTATGTTACCGCATAACTATTGACCACGTCAACCGATTTCGATAATTCTGATATTTTTTGCATCGGAAAGGTAGTGTCTCAGAGGTGGTCCCATACTAATCTGGTTAAGATCCGATCAGTGGATCATGAGATATATATATATATATTTTTTTATATGAGAGTTGAAGTCGGTTTCTTTTTGCTAAAAATTACTTGTTAACATTGCTTATTACTTTTGAAAGTTGAGCGCATCTTGTGTTTATAGAACTTTATATTGAACAACTAATGTTGAGGTACCCTCTTTCCGATAAAAAACAAGAATTTTTGAAATAAAAAAGGAAAAAATACTCCGACGAATTGATAACCTCACCCTTTTTGGAAGTTGGTTAAAAATGTTTGAGTTAATTTTATATAAATAAAGTGCAATTTATGAAACTTCAAAAAGTTTATTTGTTTATTACATACTTTACATAAAACTTGCATAAACGTACTTTAAAGAGCATATTATATGAAGCGAATTTTCAGAAGTATAAACCCCTCCCAAAATATATTCCTGGGTGCGCCCCTGATCTACGGCATCAGATTTTTTGGCACAATCCTAATATTTTAATTTTCCAAAATTTCGTCGTGTCTTCGCGCAAAAAAGGCAGCTTATTCTTAACTTGTACAATTCGGCCGACGTTTAGTAAGTGTTTTTGTCGATTTCGATAACACTATACGGGAAAATCATTTTTTTGCTGGGTATTGGGCCAAACCAATTTTTTTTGAGAGATTGAGTCATAAGTAAAAAAGTGATTTATCCGTTTTTCACAGTTAGCCTCCGAAATCGAGATATGGGCCTTTGAGGTCGAAATAGGATATTTGGTAAAAAATTATTTTTAATTATTGAATGTTAATAATAAAAAAAGTAAAAATATAGGCGTAGCCCGCAAACCTATATTACAGTTGCCACAAATTGTTTAAAAATTAGTTCAACATTTTTTAAATATAAGGTTTTTAATTTTTCAAAGATCTGACCTTTGACCCCCTATAACATTTTTAATATAAGTTTGCACAAGAAAATTATATACCGTTTAAATAAGAGCAAAAGGCGGACCACGACTATGTTTTTACTTTTTTAGTTGTTTACATACAGTAATTAAAAATAATTTTTTTCCAAAGGTCAAATTTCGAACTTCGAAGGCCCATAGCTCGATTTTGGAGGCTAACTTCGAAAAACGGAGAAATTACTTTTTAATTATGACTCAATCTCTTAAAAAAAAATTTGTTTGGTCCAATACCTAGCCGAGTGCTGTACAGTGAATTTTTAGGAAAACTTAAAGAAAATACTGATAGTTTTTTTTTCTTGCTTCGTTCTGTTTCATGAGTTTTTGGTAATCTTTGCTTGGCCCCTGATTTCTATATTAAAAATAAAGCAGTGCAATTAACTGGGTTGTGCGTGTGCCGAGAGAATTGTCAATTTATCTTGTTATCATTAAGGTAAAAATACCCCTTTTGGAACGAGTGCCAGTTTTAAATCAATGTTATAAATTTTTGTAGAAATAAAGAATTAAGCCGCCCTGTGAACGCACGTGAGTGAGATTTTCCTGCAACATCGTTAGCACTTAAGAAGCGCGTAATTATTGGCCGTATCTGCATCCGCATAATGGCGCAATGATTGATCAATTCCATTATTTTTCTGAAAAAATTATATATGTATCATATAATTATAACACGCTGGTGAAAAATGCTTATCAGTTCTTCGAATTCACTGAATTCATAATCCATAATTTCCAAAATCTCAAAAACTATCGAAACCTGGGAGGTTCTAAAAATTTTGGTAAAATGAGAATATTTCGAAATGTACAAAACTATTGAGATTTTAGAAATTTTTATATTTTCCTAAATTTTGAGAATTTTATTTATTTTGAAATCCATACTAAAATGTAAAGATGTGAAACATCACAAATTGACGAAACAATCTATTGTTCATGGTACTTGTGTTTAAAACCTTGAAAATTCTTTGAATTCTAAAATATAATAACATTTTTGAAAAATTCCAAAAATTTTCCACTTTTTTGAACACTTATTTTGTGCTTTGTCTACTTCAGTACATACTATTTTACTAAAAATAAATTAACGCCTCCCCCAAAGAACTGCTGCTGGATCCGCCCCTGCTAATACCTGCCACTTTCCGTCGTGAGCATATGTAGCTGTGTAAAATTTCAGGACGTTAGCATAAGCGGTTCCAGGGATAAGCGATATGAGAATTTCAGTTTGTATGGGAGGTACCATGACCCCTTCTCCAATGCCTGCCACTTATCGCCTTAAATGGGGTATTTACAATTAATGCTTCCGTGCCAAGTTTCTGTTCCCCAGCATAATTAGTTTTTGAGATATAATAGTGCTCTCAAAAAAGAGCTTTCATTATTTTATTGTGGCATATTTATATATAGATATGTATTTATCATTCTCCCAGTTTATAAGAATTTAGGAATATCTCGGGTGGAATGTCACCTATCTGGTACGTTTTTAGTCCAAATATTTTTTTTCAATTGGCTTACATATATTCTAAGCATGAGCCAAACCTGTAAATAAATGCAGTTTTTAGGAACATCTCGACAACAGCGCCACCAATCAATAAAAGTTTTAGTCAGAATATTTCCTTTCAAGGTGCTGACACATGTTCCAAATATGAACCAAATCGGTCTAGCCGTTTAGTAGTTTGTGGCATAAAACTGCAGGTGTTCTGAGTGTTCTGTTAATTGATATCGCCATACTGTAGTGCAATCCTGACAATGAATTTCTAGAAAATTTTCGAGTATGCAGTTTTCTAGCCCGTTTAATTTTAATAATTTAACAATGTGCAAGTTTCAAGTCGCTAAAAATTACCCTTGATTTTTTAGAATTTTTTTTGTGAAGGGTGTTGCGCGTTTTCTTCCATATAAAACGGGCTAAAATACTGCATACTCAAAAAAAGTTTCTGCATATTGAACCAAATCTCTACATCCCTATGGTATGCGACGCGCTGAATGCGAACCTAAGGTCTGAAAAAAAATTTGATTCTTCAAAGTTATCTAGAGGTCATTTCAAGGTCAAATTCAGAAGAATTGTATTGAATTTTCAGCAGGGACCGAACATAACAGTTATTGATGAAAACTGTCATGGAAAAATTCACTATGAAAGAAATGTTCTACAACTAAGTGAAACATACCAATCGATTTCGTTTTGCACCGAGACTCAAATTTGAAAATAAATTTTTATTTGCAATTTTTATGCAAAATTTAAAAAAATAACAATTATATTTGATTTTTATATTATAAATCCAAAATAACAATTATTTTGGATTTTTATATTATATGGCTTAGATAACAGTTATTGAAGAGTTTTATTTATAAAAGTCATCAATAAAAATCAGTCAGTGACTTTTACTTTTAAAAGTCATTAATATAAATCAGTGACCGACTTTTATTTTTTAAATCAATCGTATAAAAGTCACTAACATTTTTCGCAGTTAAGAAGGTGTTGGAAAACAAAAGATTACTACGACTTATTCAAATGACTTTTATAAGTATGATTGAAAAAATAAAGATCAGTGACTGATTTTTATTTATGACTTTTGCAGATTATTTAAATAAAAATCAAAAATAATTGTTATTTTCGATTTATAAAATAAAAGTCAGATATAACGGTTATTTAAAGAGTAATTAAATAAAAGTCAAAAAATAATTGTTAACGAGTGATTTTTTTAATAAAAGTTGTAACTGTTACGGTCCCTGATTTTCAGTGTTTTCGAAAAATTTTTCTAGACCTGATCTTCAAATGACTTCGAACCTGATGTAATGAAGACTAACAGATCTCGGATTCGTATTCAGGGCGTCGAATACCATAGGGATATACATGTTTGGTTCAATACGTAGAAACTTTTTTTTTGTAAAACTGTGTAATTAATGAAAAAAATTTATTCATGAAAATAATTGTGAATATTATATTAGAACAATTTGTACACTAACATTTGACACTGCCAGTATATGCACAAATCCAAACAAATATATAGAGAAAATTTATTTTTTTACACGAATTGAAAATATTGCAATTTTTGTTAACGTTTTAAATTTAAATATATATACATATCGTCGTTTAAAGTACAAAACCGCGTATCAAGAGAATGCAAAACCGCATATGTGAGGTTGCCAAAATTTTATAGGAACGATTAAAACTTGTCGTATTTCAAAACGGTTCTCTCTTTTATCCCTAATTAGACGGTGCAACAAAATAAAAGTCATGAAACACACCCGAAACAAACCCTAGTGTAGGTTGTAGCTATTGCCGAGTACAACATAAATAAATAACACAAAAAAACTTTTTAATATACCACGCTTTTATAAATGGATTAAAAATTAAAAATAATATTTCTCAGTCCCATAGAATATTGTTTTGAAAATTTTTGATTTTGAAATTTATAAACAATTTATGAGAAAACGAAAAACGTGGAGCGCATGCCATATAAAGCATTAGATTTAATTGACAATAGTCAGACTACAAAACATGGACCTTAAATTTCTAAAGCGAAAGTACAAATTTGAGATCGATTTTAAGCGGTTGTTATTCATATACCCACATACATACATACATATCGTCGTTTAAAGAACAAAACCGCGTATCGTCATTCAGCAAAACCGCGTAACTGACATTGGCTGCCAAAAATTGGATTTGCTCAAACAAGCTCTTGGCTCAATCCTTATCCATTCGTCCCGAAATATACTAGCCAGAAATGCGATTGCTTTATAAAAAAGAGAACCATTTAGAAAATAATTTCTACAACTTCACATACGCGGTTTTGCATTTTGCTGATACGCGGTTTTGCATTTTGTTGAAACGCGGTTTTGGACTTTAAACGACGATATATTACTTTTCATATCAATTTAAGTCTATTACATTCGCCCCACGCTTTTCATTTTCAATCTCATAAATTGTTTATAATGGCTTTTGCTAAAATTTCAAAATCAAAAGTTATCAAAACAAATTCTATGGGACTGAGAAATAATATTTTCTAATTTTTAATCCATTTATGAAAGCGTGGTGTATTAAAAAGTTTTTTATATTATTTATTTTCTACTTTTTAGTCTTGTCTGTATAAAATTTTGCAACAGATTTTAAAATAATATAACTTGCAGTGAAAAGAGAACAGAAACCCCGCAAAATACACCACACAAATATTTGCGCATATACAAGTTAGTACAAATAATATTCTTATTCGATTCCTATTTTTAAAAGTTGGTATTTGCACAAATATTTGTGTGGTTTATTTTGTACATATGCAAGCAAATGTTTCGTGCTCACGTTTAGTATGTACATACATATGTACATTTCATACGAGCACCAATTAATTTCATTTAAAGAAATGGCTTGTCGTAGATTTCCGCTGAAGCGTATGTAGTACATATTTTTAGGCGCAATATTTAACTTCTTCTGGCAAGGCCTACCGTCGAGGTTGATGTCTAGACTTCTGTATAGGAACCTTGATTATAATCTATAATTATAGCTAAAATTAGTGTCTGGGCACACAACATTGCAAGTTGATAAAAGCGTTGTAAAATAGGTTTCGCATAGTTCCTGAACCCTCCATTTTTATTTTATTTAAAAAATGGGTCAAGTAGTTTTTGAGATACGCATATATGATATAAGTGGGCGGTGCCACTCCCATTTTCCAAAAATTTTATGAAAAACGAATTTTGTGCCAACGAAACTTGGTATATATTTAATTTGAGTAAATATTGATGAATTCCTTAGCTACCCGGCTCAAAAAATCTGAAAGTCCGGTACAAAAACACAAATACAGTATATTTTGCTTAGCTCCACATCCTCCTTTGCCCGAAAAACTTGTGCACGTAAGCGAAAAAGGCACTTACGCGAATTTTCTTTACTACTTCAATGAGGAAGGTATCCGAATCCCTATGAAACCAAATATTGGCGGAGCACTTACCATGTAGAAATTACTGCAAGCGAAATTTTTACCGAATGTTATCTAATTATCTATATAACTACATAAATTGATAGCCATTTTCGTTGTTCTACGAGATGAGCAAAATAAATAAAAGGTTGTAAAATTAGGTAATTGTAGGGCCAGTGCAGGTAAACGTAATACTTTCATTGATAATTGATACTAGTCGCACAATTTTTAAGGCAGGTATCGCCAATGTGCAGGTATGTTGAATGCATCTATCGGAGCAGTTTCCTTATAAATGTTAAAAATAATGCTTTTGATGCGCATTTTGGGGTAGGTATCTTAAATGTGCACTTAAGCATAGAGGCAGCAAAGCAAAATATACTGTAAATGCAAGGACGTGTTTTGACTTAAATTGCATAACTTCGACAATTTTTACGCAATTTTATTAGGGATACCAATTCATTCGAAAATAAATGTTCTTTTAGAAAAGACTACTTGTATGCAACTTTCATAGAAATTTTTGAAATCAGCGCTGGTCAAATTTGAAAAAATTAACAAAAATTGGGGCTTATTAGAGTTTAAGTTATTGTTGTACATCAATTTAAAGGTCTATAAATCCTCTTTCTAAAATGTGTTTGGTTGGATGAAAAATAGTTAAGCTGTTAACAGATAAGTGCATAAGGTACGAACATAACAATTGTTTTTAAATAAAATAAAAATGGTGGGTTCCGGAACTGTACGGAACCTATTTTTATGTTGTACTCGACGGTTTTGTTTCGAGTGTATTTCATGACTTTTTTTTGTAGCACCGTGTTATCTGTTCTTCTTATATCCAAGTATCAATATTTTAGTATGAATGGATAAAGGCTTGATGGCAGTAGCTTCCGGGAAATCACCAATATACTTGTATGAAAAACTTAAATTGACAAAATCTAGCAGATGTCACAATCTGATCGTCCCGAAGTATACTTTATTGACAACGTCGAGATTGTTTTTCATCAACGCTTTGAGACTTTGGAATAGAATTCCAGAATCTGTTAAGTCTGCTTTGAGTAGAGGTAACTACAAGACCATAATACATAATTAATTTCAATCGTTGCAATAAGTACGACTTCTATACATCTCTTTTTCCTCTTTTGTATCTCTTTCAATGCTTAAGCATATGAGGTGGGTTTCGTCGAACGCTGAGGTATGCTCAGCCGCTCCAGAGTCCAGCAAAGGTCCCACTAACCCCCACCAAATAAAACACAATGATTTGTGTATTAAGTGGAACACACCCACACACACACGCGGCTATCTATAATGCCCGCAACTTTTCGTGCGGGGGAGAGAGGAAGGTAAAGAGAGGGAGTCGGCAGTCAGTGTCGGAGATTATTCGGCGGGTAATTGTACGGCGCCGGGAGTGCTACTGGGACAGCAAGATTGGCAGTGGTACGCGTCAGTCGTAGTGAAGAGCGTGGCAATGAGAGCAGTCGCGGCGTTTGTGACGGCGACTGCGACGGCTGCCTGCAGGTGGTGGCGGCCTCAGCGGTGACGTTGGCATTGGCCCAGGTAATGATGAGGGCGGCGGCGACCTCCCGCAGAAGTGTTGTATGTGGCCCTGATTGTGGCGAGGGAGAGTGCCGCCCCTTTTTACTACGACGGTGACAGCGGCCCTGGATTACCGTACTCGTTACGGGTAGTAACGGCGGCCTGGGGCGACGATAATTGCGGCGGCCCCAGTGATGAAGACAGTACCAGCGGGCCCTGGTTGGCGATGGTTAGCGTTGGTAGTCCTCGGTGATGATGGTGGGCGGCCCACGGTTGCAGCTTCGGCCTTGGGCGGCAGTAGTAGTGGCGGCCCCGGTGATGAGCAGCGGTACGGGCCCTAGCGTTGGTGATGTTTATTGCGGTGGCCCTGGACGACAGTGAGTACGAATCGCAGTTCCCTGTGTTGCTGGCGGGCGGTCCTCGGTAGAGGTGTCGCCCTTGGGGTGGTGTTTGCGAAATTTGTACGCGCTTGCCATGCCAGCTTCGTGTATACGTATGTATGTACATAGGGGTATGTATGTATGTATGTTTATATAGTTGTACCTATGTGCAGTTGTAAGGCGCATGCTAGGGTGATGTTAAATATATTATTGTAGCGTAGGCAAAGCTACGTTACAGTTCCCCTCCCACTTCGGCGGACGACAAGTTGTGGCATTCTTCACCAGAGTACACTGTACACTGGCTCGGTCGGTATGTGTGTGGGAGGATCTTATTTTTTTTGTTTATCAAGTTTTTTTTTGTGTTATACAAATACATGTTTTCTTATTCCTTAAAATATTTCGAAAATCAGTTCGTAGGTTTTGATATAACTATAACTAGGTAGTGAAATGCAAATTTACTTCTACAATGATTGGAAAAATGTTATATAATGAATATGTACTTTTTTTTTTTTTTTGTATTATTCAAGTTATCTTAAGCTTAATTGATTTCAAAAATAAATTCCCAAATTTCTCCTTGAAGGAAAGAGGTGTTGTTTGTCTAATACGTGAATTCGATAACCTTGGTTATTTCTCGGAACGGACGGTGGCGTGGCTCGCGTCTATTTGTATGGCGCATGCGGTACATCTTACAACGGAATCACCATCGCTCTCGGGTATTTTGGATCGTCTCAACCGCAGATTTTTTTGAATGGATCAGCTGTGTCCCTGTTGGCCGGCTCCTCATTCTCTGTAGCCGGGCCCGCATCCGGTAATGGTTGGGTGACCCTTGGTTCGGCGGCGGTCTCCCGGGCTGAGTTGGTGGTTGCTGCTGCTTGATTGGTGGTGTTGGCGGCTGTTGTCGCTGCCTCGGCTGTGTGGTCCGATTTGGCGAACAGCTGGGCGTGTTGCTTGGGCACAACGTGGGCGAGCGGTGGGCCGTGAAATATTTTAGCGCTAAGGATCCGCGGTTTGTTTGGTGGTCATGGCACGGCCTCAAATGGCGGTCGCCATGGTGAAATCGACCGTGGTTCGTCCGGTGGGATAGGTTGTCACCAACGGCGTTTACGGATGGATGTGGCTGTCTCGGTATCACCTGCTGCATGGCAGGATTGCGTGGGTAATGGCGTTGTTGTAGTGGTCGATGATGCCGGAGTGTGATTTCGCGTTCAACGGTGGTGCTTGGCCCGTACTATTGGAAAATCGCGCTTTGTGGATTCCAAAGGAATCGGCCAGTCTTTTGTTTTGCTTTTCTTTCAGGTGCGTCCTTTCGGTTAAGCTGCACAGAACATCTGTAGCATCGGCTCTCGGCGGTGGGGCGGGAGCTAGGGGCTGGTTATCAAGTATCACGACAATGCCTCGTTGCGCCAAAAAGTCCATTCCCAATATTATTCTTTTGGCCAGATTGGGGATGACGACAACCAGTGTGCTTGTTGCTCGGCCATTATATTAAATTTTGACGGGATAGGAACGCGTACTTGCGACGCACGTTTGGTCTGCTAGTTGCACGTTTTGTTTGTCGGATCGTGGCTGAATATTGCACTGCTCCAGATGCTTGCGTAGGTATTCATTGATGTATGTTAACGTGGTTCCAGTGTCTATTAGGGCTCGGACATCCATGCCTTCGACTAGGACGTTCGCATAGAAGTGGGACCTTGCCAGCCTGGTCGAGACGTGGGTGGTGGATTGGCGTGTGACTTGATTGTGGCTGTTTTATCCTTGCGACACAGGCAATTCCTGGAGAGGATACCATCTCGTCCGCATCGAGAGCAGAATAGTCGCCTTGTACCTCTACACTGAAAACGGTGGTGTCCGCGCATTTTGCATCTCCAGCAGGTGTTTTTCGCATCGTATCGTTCGTGTGGAGTGGATAAGCAGCGTACTGCTTGCCTGGTTTGCCTTGTCTCCTCGCTTTTGAGTAGCTCATATTCGTATGTGAGCTCCATCAACTCTTCGATAGTCTGGAACTCGCTCCGCTTTATGAATAGTCGGTACTCCACTCAAAAGCCTTCGTAGATGCGCTCCAAGTGGTTTTTGTTACACATAGTTGGGTGCTGTCGGATTAGCGTTTGGAGGGCGAGGATGTAGTCCTTGGCCTTTTCTCGGTTTAGCTGTTTCCGCTGGCGAATGGCGTCTTCCAACTGACTTACTTGTCGACGCGGAAGAAAGAATCGTTCAACTTCGTCGCGAAATACGGCCCAGGTGGTTATGTGTGGTCTTTGGATGCGGAACCATTGGAGTGCTTTGCCGCGGAGTATTTCGGATAGGGTTGGGAAGAGTTGGTCTGGCGTGATTTGGTAGCATTCCGCCAGCTCCTCAATCCTCTCCAAGAAGTCATGCAGAGTGTCGCCGCCGGAATAGTGTACGTCCCAATTGCGGACCTTGCTCATTACCTCGGCATGCTCATATGATCTCGTTTCTGGGCGGTTGGTTTTGCCCCCCGGCGTCCAAGAGAGATTCGCCAAGCTTAATTGCAGGAGTTAGTTCGTGTGGTGGTTTCGCCATGCTAGCTTCATCTCCAGTCCTCTGAGAAGGTTTTTGGTCGATTTGCGGTTTCTCTTCGCCCTAACGAAGTTACTGAGAGTGCTGCGCAGATCAGTGACGGTGCTCCCTTCAACGAGTATATGATGCCTCTTGCATTCTTCCACCAATCTCTCTTTCTTCAAGAAATATATCCAGAGAAAAGAGAGTCAAAGTTTAGTGTGGTGGTATCATTTTCGCTCATCCGTGTGTCATTTACTGGTTGTGGTGTGTTCGATGAGCCCGCTTCCGCAGTGTTGGTGCTTGTTGAGGTTTTTGCACATGCGCCTGTAGAGCGGTGTTCCTGCTCGCGCGCCATTTATGAGGTGGGTTTTTTCAAAGGCTGAGGTATGCCCAGCCGCTCCAGAGTCCAGCGAAGGTGCCACTAACCCCCACCAAATAAAACACAATGATTTGTGTATTAAGTCGAACACACCCGCACACACACACGCGGCTATCTAGAATGCCGGAAACTTGTCGTGCAGGGGAGAGAGGAAGGTAAAGAGAGAGAGTCGGCAGTCGGTGGAGGAGATTTTTCGGCGGGTAATTGTACGGCGCCGGGAGCGCTACTGGGACAGCAAGATTGGCACTGGTATGTGTCAGTCGTAGTGAAGAGCGTGGCAATGAGAGCAGTCACGGCGGTTGTGACGGCGACTGCGACGGCTGCCTGCAGTTCCCTTACAGTGGTGATGGCGGCCTCAGCGGTGACGTTGGCAGTGGCCCAGGTAATGATGAGGGCGGCAGCGACCTCCCGCAGTGGTGTTGTATGTGGCCCTGATTGGGGCGAGGGAGAGTGCGGCCCCTTTTTACTACGACGGTGACAGCGGGCCTGGACGGCGATGCTTGACGTTCGCAGTAGCGATTACCGTACTCATGACGGCTAGTAACGGCGGCCTGGGGCAACGATAATTGCGGCGGCCCCAGTGATGAAGACAGTAGCATTGGTCCCTAATGGTGGTGACAGCGGCCCTGGTTGGCGATGGTTAGCGTTGGTAGTCCTCGGTGATGATGGTGGGCGGCCCACGGTTGCAGCTTCGGCTTCGGGCGGCAGTAGTAGTAGCGGCCCCGGTGATGAGCAGTGGTACGGGCCCTAGCGGTGGTGATGATTATTGCGGCGGCCCAGGACGACAGTGAGTACGAATCGCGGTTCCTTGTTTTGCTGGTGGGCGGTCCTCGGTAGAGGCGTCGGCCTTGGGGCGGCAGCCGTAGTAGCGGCCCCTGTTGAAGTAACTGCGTGTATCGAACAGTTGCAGGGCTAGGCTTTAAATCAAATTTATTCAAATTGAATGTCATTTCATTACATTTACTCTTACGAAGTTCGGTTTCATCAGTAGGGGTGCCGGTAGGAGCACGAGATTCTGCAATCTGTTGTTGTGTCTGAAGATTATTCGAAGTTGGAGTCTGATTTCCTGGTAACTGACTGACAGGTAACTGCATATGTTCAAAATTCTCATGCGCGTGTGTGTCGTCGAGGTCAGTAGTGCCTCTAGTTTTAAGCTGATTTCTGTGACGCTTTAAACAGCCGTTAGGTGTCTGTACCAAACATATCATTTTACCTAGGTGTCGTGCAATGATACCTTTTATCCACATCCACATGATAGCGCAGATATGGTATGAACAGTGGTAGTAGTTGTCATTTGTACAATAAATGGAAATTGTGAAAATGCATCGACGCAGATGAGCCACATAGAATTAAAAACAGGTCCAGCAGAATCTATGTGCACTCTTTCCCATGGGCGATTAGTGTCAGGCCAACTTTCGTACTGGCGTGCGGGTGCAGGATTTACAACCTTACATATGTCGCAATTGCTACACATTTCGACAATATCTTTGTCCATGTTGACCCACCAGATATTTCGCCTCGCTAATTGTTTCATTTTAGTTACACCCCAGTGTCCATCATGTAACAATCGAAGAATTTGACCGCAGAGAGAAGCGGGAATGATGACACGATTATACTCCGTTTGGAGGCAAGGTAAATTACTTTTGATGGTTAAGGCAAATCTGTGGTTGAAAAATGGTCGTAGATCCGCATCTTGTGGACTTAATTTTTCAGGCCATCCACGCTGTACATAGGAGCAGACCCGTTTTAGGACTTTATCGTTTTCGGCGTGTCTACAAATAATTTCAGCGTTAATTGGTGTGTATAATTCACGTACATTATAGCGTGCTTCTTCGTCATCGAAATTTTTGTCGTAGCCTAGTGGTAAACGCGATAAAGCGTCGGCGTTACCATGTTCAGTAGTTTTCCTATACTTTACGACATATTGATAGGCCATAAGTATGATGGCCCAGCGTTGCAACCGATGTGATGTCATCACTGGAAGCTGGTGGCTTTGGTTAAAAATGCTTACAAGCGGCTTGTGGTCTGTGACCAAGGTCAATTCCCTTCCATATAGGTATTGGTGGAAACGCTTGACTCCGAAAACAATAGCTAACCCTTCTTTCTCGATTTGGCTGTATCGCACCTGATGCTTGTCGAGGGTCTTAGAAGCAAACGCGATTGGTCTCTCACTACCATCAGCAAATACCGTATGAAGAAGCATCTGTAGCAAGGGCCAATGGCAACCCCTCCTGATAATGCGCCAATTGCGTCGCATTGACTATATGCGACTTAAGGGCATTAAAAGCTTGCTGCTGAGAAGACCCCCAAGTAAATTTAACATTTTTTCGGCGCAGCATATTAAGAGGGGCCGATAACTGGGAATAATTGGGTATAAAATTATTATAATAATTTACCTTTCCCATGAAAGCTTCTACTTACTTGAGGTTGGTGGGCGGTGGAAGATTTTGGGCCGCTTTAACGCCCGATTCGTCCGGCAATACGCCCTGAGCACTAATTTTGCGCCCGAGGTATTCAATCTGCTCTTGCAAAAAAAAAAAACACTTTTCACGTTTGCACCTTATACCATTTTCGTGTAAAATGTTTAAAACTTGTTCCAAACGGCTGACATGTTCCGAAAATGTTGGCGCTGTGATGATAATATCATCGAGATAATTTCCGCAACCTTCCACACCATGCAATAGGTTTTCGAGGTATTTTTGGAATATAGCTGGAGCACTTGCTATTCCGTAGGGCAGACGTTGGTATTGGAACAATCCAAGTGGCGTGTTAATTACCATAATTTCTTTAGAATCATCATCGAGCTCCATCTGTAGGTACGCGTCCTTCAGGTCGATTTTAGAAAAATGCTGTCCGCAACGAATTGTGTGCAAAAGACCCCCGCGCGTTGGCATTGGGTAACGCTCCATATCAATTTGGGCATTGACAGCTAATTTAAAGTCTCCACAAATTCTCAATAAGCCGTCTGATTTCGGTGCTAACACAATGGGAGAAAATTTCACGGCCTTTAAAATACCGGCACTTGTGAGTCGATCAAGCTCTTTTTTAAATTGTGGCATTTGAGCAAAGGGGATTTGGCGGCTTTAATAAAATCTGGGGCGCGCATTTGGCTTTAAAAATACACTAGCTTTAAAGTTTTTTATTGTACCTAGCGCAGGCTGAAAAACCTCGCAATATTTGTCACATACCTTTTGAACCACATTTGTTTCATTTGTACCGAACGCTTTAAACAAGTCGAACCCAAATAAATTATTGCCATGTTCAACATCAACTACAATTATTGGAACACTGTCTTCTTTCTTGCCGCATTTTACTTTAACAAAAAGTTCACCAATCACTGGAATTCGCTTTTGGCCAAACCAAATAATACTCTTGAACACTTTCGCAACTCCGGGCGATTTAGCTGATTGTACGTAGTCTTATTTATTATTGAAATAGTTGCACCCGGGTCCATTTGAAATAGCACAATTTTGTTTAAGATTTCCAGGTTGATATAATTTTTATAATTTGCAGTTGTTATTATCCCCGTCACGCTGTAAATCGTTTCTATCGCATCAACGTTATCACTTTTGTTTTTACGATGGTAGTCTTTATTTTTTTTTCTCTCCTTACTTTCGTCATTTTTGCTTTGTTTTGCCATACATACTGGGGAAATATGACCTACTTTGTTACACTTATGGCATACGGAATTTCTAAATTTACAGTTTTCTCTTTTATGTGTATGTCCACAGCCCGAACACGATTTGAATTTTGTTTTATCATTGTCGATGTTGTTTCTGTAGGTCTTTTTTAATTTTGTATTGACAGCGTTCACTGGACATGGTTTTTCCGGCACTTGTTCTTTTAGTGTAGCCACAGTTTTTGTTGTTGCTTCATACGACTCCGCTATGATTAAGACGTCGACAAGACTGGGCTGCAGCTTCTGCAACGCAGCAGAGCGTACAGGATCATGCGGGGTGTGTGTTAAAATTTGGTCACGAATCATGTCGTCTACGAAACTGTGCATACAATTTTCGGTAGAACACACGAATTGACAATCTCGCGCTAAGCCGCGCAAATCGGCTATCCACTCCCTGTATGTCTGTTGCGGCTTCATTTCGCTTTTGAAAAATTTGTAGCCTGCAGCGACTGTATATCGCTTCGACTGGAAATGCTCAGTTAATTTGTCAGTTATTTGCTTAAACGATTGTTCTTGTAATTGCGCACTACCGAAAAGGTTTTTTAGCAAGTCGAATATTTCAGTGCCAATCCATGATAGGAAAAATGATTTTTGTTTTTCCGCAGAGAGAACCGAATACGCTACAAAATGTTCATTTAACTGTTCTAAGTATGAATTCCAAGATTGTTGCTCTTTATTAAAACTATGAAAACATTGCACTATCACTTGGTGATCACTGGACGAACTACTTTCTCGCTGTTTAGGGATAGATTGCATAAACTCTTGTTGCTGTAATAGCATCATTTTTGTAAACTCTTGTTGATCTTTCAACATTTTTTCAAACACTTCACTTCCGCCCGGCATGATTTTAGTTTTTTACAAACATATGAAAAAATATAGTTTGATTTACGGCACGAAAGTAACAAAGGCGCGCAAGATTAAAAGCCACGGCCTAACACAATTATGTCTGTGTGCCAATTTTTATTATTTTTTCTCTCGTCACCAGATTAAGTAACTGCGAGTACCGAACAGTTGCAGGGCTAGGCTTTAACTCAACTTTATTCAAATTGAATGTCATTTCATTACAGGGTTGTATTATAATCTACTTAATCTAATTTTACGCATAGTTGCATTAAAAAGTATTTTATTTTAAAGTCTTCGAAAATAAGGGTGATTTAAATTTGTATTCAATATATAACACCTGTGATAAAAGCAGCGGTACGGGCCCTAGCGGTGGGGATGATTATTGCGGCGGCCCTTGCTGACAGCGAGTACAAATAGCAGTCCTCGGCAAAGCTTGCGGGCGGTTCTCGGTAGCGATCTCGGCCTTAGGGCGGCAGCGGTGCTGGCAGTCCAGATTGGTGACCTACGGACAACTGATCATTAGTGCGGCCCCCCATGGTGTCGAAAGGTTGCCCAGTCCCCCCGTATGTATTCGTGGCCGAAATGCGCTGCAGGGGGTGATTCGCCCCCTTCAACGGCCGCTAACCGCGCGGTATCGTAAGCAGGCAGGGGTGCTCGGAATTGGGCAAGCCCAAACGGGTTACGCCCCCTGTCTGCTTGAGACCGTGTCCAAAAACGGGTCTAGCCCTTAATGGTTTCGGAGTGTTGCATGAGGGATATTCCCCCCCTTGCAGTCCCCTTCAAATAGGTCAGTCTTCCTCTGAGGAGGAAAGCCAAGAGCGCCCCAAATAGGCCCGAAGCCCCGGATTCGCTCCGCGCTTACCTACGGACAACTGATGCTGGTTGAGTTCATGTTGGCAGCTTTAGCTCCGGCTTTGTATGGGCTGTTTGAGAAGTGAAGGGCTTATTCCGCATTTTATGTTTTGCGTAACGAATTTCGTCCTATGTTAGTGCGCATGGTTGTCTAAGTTGGTGTTTGCGAAATTTGTACGCGCTTGCCATGCCAGCTTCGTGTATACGTATGTATGTAAATAGGGGTATGTATGTATGTATGTTTATATAGTTGTACCTATGTGCACCCTGTAGGGAAACCCCGTACTGGTGAACCAAATTTGTAGTCCCGTACTAGATCTTTATCGTCAAAAACGAACCAGTCCGATAGTAACTAGGTCGCCACCAGTTCAAAAGCAGCGCTATGTGGTACTTTTAAAAAACAATTTTAGAAATCTATATCTAAAATGACGAATTTAGAACTGGTTCAAAACTATAGAAAAAGGGATGTAGAACGAACTAGATCTCATATGGCGAACTTTGAGCTAGTTCGAAACTACTGAAAAAGGGATGCAGCGGGGGCTTGTTTACTTTAAATAGATTTTTGCTTGGCGGGTTTTTCGTTCAAATACGCTACCAGTCTGCACGTCGCAGATGCTTTTTCATAGTTTGGTAATACAAAACTAATATTTGTGTTAACATCTTAAGATTATGGGGCCCTCTGGAATATAACCAATAACAGTCAGCACCTCTGCAAATTCAGCTACAGCCAAAGGTATGTAAACGTGTTTTCAAATGCACAATTTAATTTACATTAATTCAAACAAATTTGATTTCAGATTGAAAATACATTCCCCTGCAAATAATAAAAAACATCTTGTTACTTTTTTCGTTTACAACTGGTTCGAAACTATAGAAAATGGGGTGCAAAGCGAACTAGATCCCATATGTCGAATTTAGGACTGGTTCTGAACTATAGAAAAGGTAATGCAGCGGGGGACGATTTCCAATTCCTATGACATCGCTGTGTTAAATTTGCCAGTTGCTTGCATGCAAAAGAAATTTATCGTGAACTAGTAGTGGTTCTAAATGTACTAGGAGTGCACCAGTTCAAAACTAGAGATTTTCCCCACAGGGCAGTTGTAAGGCGCATGCTTGGGTGATGTTGAATATGTTATTGTAGCGTAGGTAAAGCTACGTTACAAGCATATCTATATAAATTATTTTATTCTTAAATTAATATTTGTCTCTAGTATCTGTGTTAGTGCTAAGATCAATTTAGTTTAATTTTATTCACTGTAATATGTAGTACGATTTCAAGTTAAGTTGATGTACTTTAGTAGATTCATAAATATCTTACTTGTACAACCAGTTTTATGTTTAAATAAAACATTGAATACGGAAGTAATAATACTGTCGTAATTACATAAACAATTAATCGCTGCACTGGAGCATTCCATGTGAACTTCTAAATCGCCAATACCTAAGTAGAGCGGCCATTCAGTAAAAACATGATCCTCATTTGCACGCATATTTTGGGTCAACTTATGAGTTTTAATCTGTCGCCATAAAGGTGATCGTTTAACTGAACTTTCAACGATGACCGTCCTACTGCCATGTCTAACGACAGATAACACTTGACGGATGTCTCCACCAAACAGAACAATTTTTCCTCCAAAAGGAAAACTATTATTCATTATGTCCCTCAAAAGTCGACCAACTACATTTAGTGCTTTTTTGGGATCCATCGAAATCTCATCCAAATAATGAGGTCCGAGTCACGGAGAATATCTAGTTATAGTTGGCAACCCTCTTCGAAATTATTACTTCGGGTTAAAAGTGCTTTAAATGCCTTTCATTCGCTAAACGCAATGCAAATTTTTAGTCAATATCTATGTATTTAGTCAAGAAAATTTTAAGCAGGTGGCAACCCTATCAAAAAGTTTTTCTTTTTTACCAAAACCGGTGAAACTGCCCTTCAAAATGGTGTTTCAATTATTCAATTAGATGGAGTATTATTACGGTGAATATCCATCCTGTTTTATACGGGACAGTTCTCTTTTTTTATCTACTGTCCTGGTAATTTATTTATTTCATACGGGATGCCAAATGTTCTGTATTTCTTTTAATATCCCGTATTTGTCCCGTATTCGGTATTCTGACGCCTTAACACCTCATAGAAATGGCATGCTAGAGCTGGAAAACTATCGATGGTACTATCGATAGGATCGCTGGTTTTTGACTATCGAAAACATCGATGGTTTTGTAAGCACTATCGATAGTTTTCACTCATACATACATTATTAAGTAAAGTAAAAGACGGCGGTACCTGTTTCATCTTGTTAGTCGGAAAGGACATTTAGCAAAGCACGGCAAATAATTTCAGAGCGCAAATGCTGCTTGCAGCCAAAAATCGTGGATAAACTTTTGTTCCTTAACAAAAATATGGACATATTTTAGCAATTCTGATCTCATTTTCAATAAAGGTTGTTATGTTTAATTTTTGGACTTTTCTAATCAAAACTATCGATAACACTATCGATAGTGTCGACATTTTCGATAGTATCGATACTATCGATGGTTGTGACTATCGACTATCGAAACTATCGATGACCATGACCATTGATAGTTTTCCAGCTCTATGACATGCCTATGAACCAATTTTTATTTTAAAATCTTGTGATTCGAATCGATGAGCACATATGTATGTGGGAACACCACTTGTACATGTATGAACACCGCCCATGCTTAAGATTATTTTAATACCCGAATGCAACCATGGTAACTATTCGTTTTGACATTTTCTTTTGTCCTTATTTGTAAACGGCCCTAATAAGCTTACTTTAATAAAAATGTAATTTTGTTTGATCCTCTCTTCTTTGGGACGTCATAGAGCATACACGTGTATTTTTAATACGATTAGACTTCCATAATTGGTGACCCCGACGGTAGGTGAGACATGCCACTCAATGATAGCATGGCTGTAACGATTGGATCTGCTCACGGAGAAGCTTCGATGGCCTGTGCTAGCATTCCGAGAATTCCGCTTCCTGTTATGTCAGAAGAAAATATTGAGGCTTATTTCTATTCCCTGGACTTCAGGTTTGAAGCCTCAAGCATAACGACAGACTGCGCAAAATTCAGCATTATGGCTGCCCGCATACCTCAAATCAAGCTAATGGAGTTGCGCTCCATTATTGATGCTGCCCCAATGTCAGGTCGAATATATCCGCTCGAAATTGATTGAAAATTTCACAGAGGTCCAGCAGGGCCGCCTTCAACGTGTGCTACGAGAAATGCCACTGGGCGGTTGCCGTCCTAGTGATATATTCAACGAAATGAAGCGAGCTGCTCGCTCGACCCTGAGTGAAAGTATTTTGCATCATCTATTTATGGGTCAACCGCTTGCCTCCGTACGCGCAAGCTGCGATCATAGCAACGAGCGTTCCAATCAACGAGAAACTAAAAATTGCAGGTTCCATAGCTGAATCGATGCAATTGCGAGAGGGGCGCGTCAATGAGGTAAGCACATCCAAAGCTACTAACGACAGTGATCTACGAGCCGAAATAACGGCACTCAAACAGCGGTTTGATAAAGTTTTGAGTGGCGAAAAATCTCGCTCACGCTCCAGATCCAGAACGCCTGCTCGCGGTCAGGTCAGCAACACTTCCGAGATGTGCTGGTACCACGCAAAATTTGGGAAGAACGCCAAGAAATGTAGACAGCCCTGTAAATATCTTCAGCTCCCATCACCAAGTGGCACGCTATACGGGTGCTCCGCCAATAGCATTTCAGAGATTGGGAAATGATCTGAGATGCCTTCGAATTGTCGCTTACGCATATTCGACACGTCAACTAATACCACCTTTTTAATTGACCCTGGCGATGATGTGTCGATTGTTCCAAAATGTTAAAAATTGGCGCGAGTAACCCCCTCGGATATGCAATTGTTTGCCGCTAACGGGACATCGATCGCGGTGTTCGGAGAAGTCATGCTAAAACTTAACCTCAATTTGCGTAGAGAGAGAGTTTTATGATAGCAGGCGTATCGCAAGCGATCATTGGCGCTGACTTCTTGTCTTACTATGATCTTCTGCCGGACCTTAAAATGAAGTGCTTAATTGACCGCAAGACTACAATAAAGACGGTTTGCTCAGTAGCACATATCGACGTGCCACGTGTTTCAACGATAAGCGCAAACCTTGATTTTTCGAACCTGCTTAAGGAATTCAGCGATATTACTCGACCTGCGCCGTTCGAAGCCGCAACAAATTCTACTGTCGTTCATCGCATAATTACAACCGGTCAACCAGTTTCTTCGCGACCCTGAAGACTCTCGCCCGAAAAGCTCAGAGAAGCGCGCGCGGAATTCGAGCTCTTGATGAGACTGGGAATATGCCGGCCATCCAACAGCAACTGGTCAAGCCGATTACACATGGTGCGCAAAGCTGACGGTTCGTGGAGGCCTTGTGGTGACTACCGCGCACTAAATGCGGTAACAGTTCCCGACAAGTACCCGCTGCCTTTTTTACATGACTTCACGCACATTTTCGCAGGCAAGACAATTTTTTCTAAAATTGATCTACAGCGGGCCTTTCAGCAGATCCGAGTCCATCCAGATGATGTCTGCAAAACAGCCATTACGACTCCCTTCGGGCTGTGCGAATTTACGCACATGACCTTTACGTTGCGCAACGCAGCGCAGACATTCCAGAGGATTATTAACGAAGTGTTTCGAGGTGAAGAGAATATTTTCATTTACCTGGATGACATTTGTGTTACATCCAGCTCGCCAGAGGAGCATCGCACGCACCTCAAATCGGTATTTCAGCGATTAATATGCTCACCCTAACGATTAACGCGGCGAAATCTGTTCTTGGCGTTTCGGAGCAGCACTTCTTAGGCCATGCCATAACGAAAGAGGGAATAAAGCCACTTCCTAGCCGAGTTGAAGTTATCCGATCATTTAAGTTGCCTTCTGTTGCGAAGGATCTGAAGCGCGTCCTCGCAATGACTAATTTTAACAGAGCTTTTCTGCCGAATCCGCTCAAGCATCAGGACCCACTTTTCGAAATGATCTCGGCCAATAAGCGGAACGACAAAACGCCGCTGATCTGCACGTCGGATAACGTCAGACACTTCGAGGCTTGCAAAGAAGACCTAGAAAACTGTGTACTGCTCGCGCACCCTGTTCCAAGCGCTACACTTTCACTTTGGATTGACGCATCAGACTACGCCGCAGGGGCGGCTCTGCACCAGGTTATTAACGGTGCACTTCAACCGCTAGGGTTTTTTCAGCGACTTTTCACAAAAGCGGAACAGCGATACAGCACCTATGACAGAGAATTGACAGCAATGTTTCTATCTGTGCGACATTTTCGCTTCTTGCTCGAGGACCGTGACTGTCATGTGTACACTTATCACAAACCTCTCATTTACGCATTTCGGCAACGACTAGAAAAAGCTTCCGACCGCCAAGCCCGTCGACTAGATTTTATTGCGCAGATAACTACAGACATTCGCCAAATTCCAGGCGAATAAAATATTGCCGCTGACCTGCTGTCCCGAATCCAAACTATAACATCAGAACCGATCAACTTCGGCGACTTAGCTGATGATCAAGCCATCGACAACGAGATGAAAGAATACTACCTAGGTGAGCAGGTTTGTCACTCAGTCAAGCTAACTAGTTTTATTCTTCCTTTCAGTACAAAAAGTGTTTACTGCGATAGCTCAACAGGGAGAATACGCTTTTATAACAAGACGATTCCGACAAGCCATTCTTCGCGCGACACATGATATTTCACACCCAGGTACGCGAGTCACTGCGAGGCTTATGACTGGGCGATTCGTCTGGCCAGGAATTCATCGGGATTGCCGTGCGTTTGCAAGGAACTGCATCAAGTGTCAGCGCAATAAAATTATACGTCACAACTCAGCATTGTTCCAACGACGTGAGTGTCCAGGCCAACGGTTTTCGCACCTCCACATAGACACAGTCGGACCGTTTCCGTTGTCCAACGGAAACCGTTACTGTCTTACTGTCATTGATCGCTTCACCCGTTGGCCTGATGCTTTCGCGATCCCGGATAGCACCGCAGATAGAGTTGATATAACATCAAACCTTGTGCGACAATTCGAAAGTAACCTTTTCCAACAGCTTTTTCAATGTCTCGGCATCAGGCACCTCCGCACAACGGGGTATCATCCGCAAACGAATGGCATCGTCCAGCGGTGGCACCGTACTTTAAAGTCAGCGATTCTATGTCATGATGCCAATCAGTGGACAACATTCCTACCGCTTATTCTCCTGGGGCTGCGTAGTTCGTTCAAGGCCGACTTAGGGGCCTGCCCAGCTGAGTTGGTTTATGGGACCACCCTACGTTTACCTTCTGAATTTTTTGTTGACAGTGGTCGTTCAATCACAGAAGCAGAAACCATCGCACAGCTACGAGGTGCCATGCGTAGCCTACGCCCAGTCTACACCGCCTGGCACACTGGACAAAAGTCGTTCGTACATACCGACCTTAAAACGTGTGAGCAGGTGTTTGTACGAGACCTTTCGGTCAAGCCATCTTTATCATCTCCATACAAAGGCCCCTACAAGGTACTGCAGCGGTATGCGAAATATTTTGTCGTCAACATCAACGAAGCTCATGTTAAAATTTCAATCGATCGTATGAACCCATCGTACATTGCCGTACCCACTCTCTAGGAGGGGAGTACTGTGAGAACACCACTTGTACATGTATGAACACCGCCCATGCTTAACTTTATTTTAATACCTGAATACAACCATGTTAACTATTCGTTTTGACATTTTCTTTTGTCCTTATTTCTAAATGGCCCCAATAAGCTTACTTTAATAAAAATGTAATTTGGTTCGATCCTTTTTTCTTTGGGACGTCATAGAGCATACACGTTTATTTTTAATACGTTTAGACTTTCATATGTATGTATGTAGATGATTTCTAAGGTTATAATTTTGCGTAGAAAAACTTGGTATTTGTGAATATGAATCGAAATTAGACGTTAATGATTCTTGTTCAAGTTTCTAAAAATTATTTCGCTAGTATTTAGCATTTCAAAGGTTTCGTCTTCAAATTGTCTTTTTTATTTACATTTTACTGCAAAATTTCAAATTTTTCCAAAACCAACAAGAAAATGCACAGGGTTTGCTGTTTTTATCGGGTACTATTATCCAAGCCATATCAAACAGGTGGTAGCATTAGAGCAAAAACAACATTTATGTGTATTTTGTTGTTGCTTGTGGTATCAAAAGTGTCAAAAACTGTTCTGATTTTTTTCTTTTAAATCAAAGTATGCTATGTGAAATACAAAAAAGTTGAAATTCGAAAAAATAAAAATTGCTGCAACTTTTCTGTTAGTAAATTTGTTTGCCACTCGAAACATTGGTCTATCCTTTGCAAAGCTCAGTAATCGGCGTTTGTGGTGCTCAGTTTCAAAAGCTGCTATTCAATATCTTTTTTTTATGGGAAAAGGTTTCACATGCAAATAGATTTTAACAATTTAGAATTTGTGCGAAAAAAAACTCAGAAATATTTGACATTTTAGGGACCAGATAATTTGAAAAAGGATCACTCTAGCGCCTTCGTCTTGACCTAAACTTAAACATAGAATACGTGATATTATTAAGATCACATTCAAGTTAAAAATGGTCCATGAACTATTCGTTTTGATTGTATTAAATTGAATTTAATAAATCAATATGAATTGCAAAATATTAATTATTAGCAATAGAGAAGCAATTCCACAACAACTTCAATCATATGTACCATCAGCTTATAAATAGACATACTTATGCCATCACTGCAGAAATTTGTATTCGTACTCGTCTTCGCATTATATTCGTCTTCGGATTTGTGCATAAGTTAGCTAAGACTTCTGAAACAGCTGGCAACCTTCCTAAATGTAGTTAAGAAATAAACAAGACTCTTGCGTCTGATATTGTGATACCTACCAGACATCTGCAGCGGGTGCATGATTTTCGTGTATACTCGATCATCTAACAAAACCCGTTTTGCATCGTTCTCTGTATACGAGCAGAAGTATTGTTCGTTATCGACTGAGCTCAAGACAAACATGTTGGCCACAACACCCGATTGCTTTTCATACATACTTGATTGGGTTCGGGTGCTTTGCAGCTCAATATACCCGGGTGTTCGAGTTTCAACCCGAGTGTGCACAAAATTTTCTTGATTGGCTTATGACGTTTTTGTTTCTACAAAAAATGTTGCCTTCTCATCGCGGTGTTCTTAGTTTTTGTGCGTAGAGGGTAAAGAGAAGGTTGAATTTTTCGGTAGTTTGTTTAAGTGTACATTTAACCATTTCTTATATTTTTGCTCATACAAAATGCGGCATCACGACGCCTACATCCATTTAGGTATAAATGTATGTAGATCGGCAATGCCCAAGCCCTATACACTCGGTGCACATTTATTTTTTGTAAAAGTACTTATGTACCTACATAGTTTTAGGCTGTGTTCTAATATATACACACACAGCTTTCCACGCGAAACTATACGAAATAGATGCAAAAACATTTTTGTCTACTTCGCTTCTAATTTTTTCATTGCGTATGCACAAGCACAAAGCAACAACATTTTCGTATGCTTTGTGGGAACATATTGGCGCCAGTTACCTTCAGCGTAAATTTCTTTGTTGTCCTGCATTTTATCGCAATGTTCGGGTGTCCGTTTCATTGTTACACAAATTTTCGGGTTAGCTGCGGGTGTCCGAGTGTGGTGTTCGCTTGTGCTCAATTTATAGGGAGGGTGATCGAACACACACGTTCGTAACCAAAGAAGCTGTCGGGTATGCATCTCGATCGAACACATAGTAGCCGAGTGTGGCGTTCGCTTGTGCTTGATTTTTAGTGAGTGTGATCAAAAAGGCTCGATCATACTCAAAGCTGTTCTCTGATACCTACATATTTCCTGTGCCTGATGAATTAAGTTAAATTAAATTTTTCAAGTATGTGACAACGCTCCTAACTACAGTTCAAAAATAAACCCTTTTTAAACCCATTTCTTTTGGCAACCCTATTCAAAATATTTTAAAACCAAAACGCTGTTAAACCTTTTTCGCCGGACACACATATTGCGATACATATTTAACTTGTGTCTCTAATTCACTTAATTCAAGTTGAATTTAATTTCTAAATCATATGGCAAAATGCTAAAAAATGCTCAATAAATATGGAAAGGCAGGTATTTTTTGCAAAATATGCAAAATCATGTATTTACTGCTAAATATGCAAAAATATGCAGTGTCATTTTAAAGGAAATATCATGATTCGTAAAGACAACTTAACCATTTCGATTTTAACATGCCCAATAAAAACATGCATTTGCATGAGATTCCGACCCTTATTTACAAATATTGCGCCATCTGTTACTTAAAAGCTAAAGTACCTTCCCATACATACTTTTTGTCTCCTTCTCTTACTTCCATCACAAGCACGTGTTTGCAATTTGATAACGGAGTGATTTTGTATGGAAAATCATTTATGCGCATATATATGAATAAAATAAACATATTTAGAAGAAATAAACCAATACTTCCCATATACCAAACGAAAGGAAAAAACTCGAATTTTGATTAAATAATACAAAAACCAAATCATTGGAGCGCCTTTTGAGAATTTTGGTAATAAAAAAAAATTTGCTAATTTTTGCAAAAATTGTTTGCCTTAAAATGCCCAATCTTTGTTGAATTTATATAAAGTTTATACACGATAATATTTTTATTGCTCAAAAAAATCTATATCCGGAAAACGAAAGTTATATCTGCAAATCATAAGTTGCTAGAGCAATTTAAAGGCTCAAAATTAACCCCAAAATAAGCCAAAATTTAACGTTGTTTTCGCGACAGGAACCGAATTGGTTACATACAAAAATTAAACTGTCGGCAGGCTTGGAGTCTTATCTTTGAAACGACATCCTCTTCTTTGAAATAGCTTCAGTAGTTCTCGTGCGATAAGCGTTTTCGTGAAGCTCTACAAATTACAACTACAACATTTGAAGATAGCCTCCATATCGAAACGTAAGACGTATTCTATGTCAAAAAATGAAATCAGCTGCTCTACTAATGACACCGTGCGACAAAAACCAAAAATTTATAAAACACACGAAAAAATCAATATATTCACAAAACTAGGAGCCAAATATAGTATAACTGCGTTTTAATTTTTCTCTCTGACGTCAGGATTTTTTAAAGGACTTTGAAATTTCCAGGATATTATTGAATAAAAACATTATTTACGATTTGAAGATCTATTCATCAATAAAATGTAAACAAGATGCAATCGCCCTTCAGTTGGATATAGATTATCTAAACTTATGGTGTGAGAAGAACTGTCTATCTTTGAATGTAACCAAATGCTTCCATATAACTTTTTCCAAAAAGCTTTTAATATCGCGAAACTCTTATCAAATTGCTGACTGCAAATTGAGGACTGTAGACAGAATTAAGGACCTGGGAGTGTTTTTTGATATAAAATTTGCATTTTCTACTCACATTGACTACATAGTTTCTAAATCATTATCTATTCTTGCTTTTGTTCGTCGTAATTGCTCCTGCTTCTCGGATCCTTATACTTATAAAACGCTCTACACTGCTTTCGTAAGTTCGCGACTGGAATATGCTGCTTTTATCTGGAGACCTTATCATGCTACCTACGTAAATAGAATAGAGCGTATCCAGAAATCATTTATATGTTTTGCACTGTCCTCAATGAAATTCACGGAACCAATTCCGTCATATCTTTCGCGTTGTATGCTACTAGACTTAAAGTCTTTGTCTAGTAGAAGGGCGTTTCTGTCAGGTTCCTTTGTGGCTAACATTTTAGGAGGTTATGTCGACTGTCCTGAGCTTTTAAACAGAATAGGCTTCAATGTACCATCACGCAGTCTTCGGCATGTGTATATATTTTCCATTCCAATTGTTAAGTCGTATTATTCTCTTAATGCGCCATTGATCAGAACTTTAATGGAATTAAATCAATGTTATTCTTTGGATATCTCGCTTCCAAGAGGCCTGGTAACTTTATGTTTAAGCAAGCATTTTAAGTAACTTAAGTTTTGTCGTCTTAGTCAGTAAGAATTTTTAGTATTCATTGACTAATAACAGAATAAATAAATAAATAAAAGATTTGGTACATTGTAGAGTAACAATATGGGTATCAGTTAAACACAAAAATTCTGTAGAATTAAAAAAAAATTAATTTTTTGTTGCACCAGGACGAATAAATGTTGAAAATGTCTTTTTAAAACTGTATCCTTGAATATCCTTGAAAATTTCCAATACCTATTTTTGAAAAAATATATATGTCAAGGACTAATATATAAACTACAAATCCTCGAATTTCGTCCTTCTAACTCTATTAGTTTTAGATAAAAAAATTTTACACTTCTCTTTATAAGATATTGATAGTTACAATATACATAAATGAAGATACTAGAATCATTACACTGTACAGCACTCCGTTGGGTATTGAACCAACCCAATTTTGTTAAGAGACTGAGTCATAGGTAAAAAAGTTATTTCTCAGTTTTTCGAAGTTAGCTTCCGAAATCGAGATATGGGCCTTCGAAGTTCGAAATAGGATCTTTGGTAAAAAATTATTTTTTATTATCTATATATAAATACGCCACAAGAAAATTTAGCAATCCCTTTTTTGAAGGCACCGTTCGCTCGATTTCAATGAAAGATACACCCATTTAAAGGACATAACATCCTCTAATCTAGAAATGTTAACCCCAAAACATAGGGGGCGTGGCATCTGACATACAGACTAAAATGTGAAAATCACTATATCTCTAAAACCAATTATGCTGGGGAACTAAAACTTAGCAAAGATGCATAGATTGTAAATACCCTACTTGCGGTGCAAAATGGTAGGTACTGGGAAAGTGGGCGTGGCACTTCCCATACAAGTTGAAATTCTCATATCGCCTAACTCTGGAACAGCTTAAGCTAACGCCTTGAAATTTGACACAGCAACATATGTTGTCAATACCGTACCTACGGCGAAAAGTGATAGATTTTGTAAAAGGGGCGTGGCACCGCCCATACAAACTGCAATTCTCATATCGCTTATATCTGGAACAACTTATGCTGACGACCTGAAATTTGACACAAAAACATATGTTGTCAATACCGTGCTTACAGCGAAAACTGGTAGATTTTAGAAAAGGCGGCGTGGCACCGCCCATACAAACTGAAATTCTCATATCGCTTATCTCTGGAACCGCTTATGCTGACGACCTGAAATTTGACACAGCAACATACGTTGTCAATACCGTACCTACGGCAAAATATGGTAGATTTTGGAAAAGAGGGCGTGGCACGCCCATACGTATTTACGGGCATATTTACAGTCTGAATTGTTTGAGATATTAGTCAGTGATGAACATCTCATCTATACATACAAATATATATGCATATTTTTTATAAATGAAAATCGGGGTTCCTTTTTCAGTCTATTTGCAAAAGCTACTAAGGAGGAGACTTTGGAGAATTAGCATTAATCAATCCGGTATTAACGTTCATAATTCGATTTTAAGTTTTCCTGTAAATTCGCTATAAATTATGCTGGTGGACGTCAAAATAGTAATTCGCATAAAGGATTTAGTATTGGTGACAAGTAAAATTCAAAAGTGTATGAAAAAAGATGTTGAATTTATATGTAAATAACTAAAACATTAAACTTACAGTCGTAGACCGCCTTTTGCTCTTTTTTAAATGGTTTATAACCTTTTTTGCAAACTTATATTACAGGTGGTATAAGGAGGCAAATGTCGGGTCTTCGAAAAATTTAAATCCTTATACTTCAAACAATTTTGAACTGATTTTTAAAAAGTTGGTATCCTTGTAAACGTGATTATATCTCTTCTTCTCTCCTGATATGCATATTTGTATACTTTGTATGTAAAAATTTGAGAAAAAACATTTAACAGGAAAAAATACCTTTTTTTATAAAAAAAAAAATATTTTAAACAAACAAATTACTAACCGATTTTTTAAAAATTGATATCGTTCTTAGCGAAACCAAATCTTCTTTCTTCTGATATGCGTATTTGTATATTTCGTATATAAAAATTTGAGAAAAAAGACTTAAAAGGAAAAAATAACTTCTTTTATAAAAAAAAATAACAAAGAAATTACTAACCGATTTCTAAGAATTTTGTATCGTTGTAAAGAAGATTGAACCCCCTTTCTTCTGGTGTGCATATATGTTTACTTCGTGTATAAAAATTTGAGAAAAAACACTTGAAAGCAAAAAATAGTTTTTTTTATACAGAAACATTTTTTAAACAAAAAAAATTACTTACCGATTTTAAAAGAATTGGTATCGTTGTAAAGTCTACCAGAAAACTTATACTTTCTTAAACCCAAAAATTTCGTTTTATATACACCAAAAAAATATAATTAAAAACATTTTTTCCCTCTATATAAACTCCTGCCCCCTAGATGAAAGGCTGGCTACGCCCTGGTATACAAAGCAACTAAAGTATTTAAACCGTAGGTATATACATATATATATATATATGTTCTTTAAGAGCGCATACATGGTTCCATAATAATGATTTTAGTATCTTCATTTATTGATATTGTAACTATCAATATCTTATAAAGAGAAGTGTACTTTTTTTTTATCTTAAACTAATAAAGTTAGAAGGACGAAATTCGAGGATGTGGTAGTTAACAAATTAGTCCTTGACATATCTTTTTTCAAAAATAAATATTGGAAATTTCCAAGGATATTCAAGGATAAAGTTTTAAAAGGAGATTTTCAATACTTATTCGTCCTGGTGCGCCCAAAAATTAATTTTACAGAATTTTTCTTTTTGTTATTCTACAATGCACCGCATCTATTGAATAATTTTTTTATTCAATCATATTCTAGAAATTTTAATGTCCTTTTAAAAAAATCCTGACGTCAAAGAGAAAAATAAAAACGCAGTTTTACTATATTTGGCCCCCAGTTTTGTGAATGTATTGATTTTTTCGTGTGTAAAATTGACTGTCGCACGGTGTAATACCTGTTCAATGCGCCTTGCTGCTACCTGTCCAATGTGCCAATTTTCAAATTTTGTGAAGAGAAAAGATATTCATTAGGCGAAATTATGCAAACAAAAATTTTTCCTGATCGTATGAGGGATTGTATCTTCAACATGAGAAACTCCAAATAAGAAGGCTATCTTGAGAGTATTGTCAAAGTAAAGAAAGGGTGAATACCAAAACGTGAAAATACAAAGCATCAGTCTCTTTTATTTCTAAACCGCATTAGAAGAAAAAGTCTAACTTCCGCATCCTAGTTGGAAACTAGCATCAAACCGTGGTTACGCACATTTGACATTACAATCTACTAGGATTTGGAAGTAATAGAGACTGATTCTTTGTATTTTGACGTCTTGGAATCATAGATGGGCACACTGCAGTATATATTAAATGCATTAAAGACAGTAGTAGTGATTAAAAGTATACTGATAATGAAATTTAATTTGCATTACCAGTACAATTTTACTGATTACTGAAAAAACAGCAGAAAGCAGTACATTTTTACTGATAATGAAATTTACCTTGCATTACCAGTAAACTTTTACTGATTACTGAAAAAAATGCAGTAAGCAGTATACGTTTACTGACTACCGAAAAATACCAGTAAGCAGTAAATTTTTACTGATTACTGAAAAATAGTATTTTTCCATATTATTGCTCAAAACCGGTGAAAAATTCAGATGGAGATGTGCCCGTTTTGCATAAAAAAAAGGAGTTGAATAAAATTATGTATCGCGTTTTTCCTTCATAAAATTATGTTTTATTAACCGACTTCACAAAAGGGAGAAAGTTATCAATTCGTCGGAATATGTTTTATTTTTTTTTATGTATGTCACCACATAACTTTGGACCACGTTAACCGATTTCTATAATTCTTTTTTTTACTGGCAAGGTGTTACGTCACAGGTGGCCCCATACTAATTTGGTTTAAATCCGATCATTGGATCATGAAGAAATTAACGATAATCTTAAATATTTATATAAGAATTGAAGTCTGTTTTTTTTGCTTAAAAATTACTTGCTTAAATATTCAAACACAATAGAGATAACGTACATACATATATAAAGAACACTTGGTTACACAAAGTACAATTTAGCAAAGGGTATTATAACAAAGAATATAATTGATCCACAATAACGCAGTTTGCAGAATAATGAGAGAAAAATAAGTCAAAGAAAGAACAAAACAATATAGGTATTCACCAAATTTAGCAAATGGCCTGGCACTCTGGCTAAAGAAAAGATTAGCTTAAGCAAGCCTGTTTACAACAGTCTTGCCATTGGTTAGATGTTAACAATTTTGAAAGGAAGTCTGTAGCACTGGCTTGTCGAAGATTTAAGGGAACCCATTCTTTTGATCGTGTTACGAAAATGATATGCGACATAAAAAAGCAATATACATAAATTCTTCTTCTTCTTCTTAATTGGCGCTGTAACCGCCTAAGCGATTTTGGCCGAGTCCAAAACAGCACGCCAGTCATTTCTCTTCTGTGCTAACTGACGCCAATTGGAAATGCCAAGTGAAGCCAAGTCCTTCTCCACCTGGTCTTTCCAACGCAGAGGAGGCCTTCCTCTTCCTCTGTTACCAGCATCGCGGCCCGCGTTGAATACTTTCAGAGCAGGAGCGTTTCTGTCCATCCGAACGACATGGCCAAGCCAGCGGAGCCGCTGAATTTTAATTCGCTGCACTATGTCTATATCGTTGTAAAGCTCATACAGCTCATCGTTAAATCGTCTGCGATATTCGCCATCTCCAACGCGTAAAGGTCCGTAAATCTTTCGCAGAATCTTTCTCTCGAAAACTCCAAGATCCGCCTCATCAGATGTTTTCATTGTCCATGCTTCCGCGCCATACACCAGCACAGGCATGATGAGTGACTTATAGAGTGTGATCTTTATACGACGAGAGAGGACTTTACTTCTCAATTGCCTACTCAGCCCAAAGTAGCACTTGTTGACAAGAGTGATTCTCCGTTGGATTTCAAGGCTGACATTATTATTGGTGTTAATGCTGGTTCCCAAATAAACGAAGTCGTCTACCTTTTCAAACTTGTAACTGTCAACAGTGACGTGGGTGCCAAGACGCGTATGCTCTGACTGTTTGTGTGATGACAGGAGATACTTCGTTTTGTCCTCGTTCACCACCAGACCCATTCGCTTTGCTTCTCTATCCAATCCCGAGAAGGCTGAACAGACGTAGCACTTGTTTCTAAAGACAATATCGGTGTCGTCGGCATACGCCAGCAATTGTACGCTCTTGTAAAGTATTGTGCCTGAGCGGTTCAGTTCTGCGGCTCTTATTATCTTCTCTAACATCAGATTAAAGAAATCACACGAAAGGGAGTCCCCTTGTCTGGTATCAAACGGCTCGGAGAGGTCCTTCCCTATTCAACGTCATTTTACACAGCCGTATTAATTTCGCGGGGATACCAAATTCAGACATCGCGGCATAAAGGCAACTTCTCTTCGTGTTGTCGAAAGCGGCTTTGAAATCGACAAATAGATGGTGCGTGTCGATCCTATTCTCGCGGGTCTTTTCCAAGATTTGGCGTATTGTGAATACCTGATCTAAGGTGGATTTTCCAGGCCTAAAGCCACACTGATAAGGTCCAATCAGCTCGTTGACGGTGGGGTTCAGTCTTTCGCACAATACGCTCGATAAGACCTTGTAACCTATGCTTAGAAGGCTGATTCCGCGGTAGTTGGCGCGTATGGCGGGGTCGCCTTTCTTGTGGATTGGGCAGAGCACACTTAAATTCCAGTCGTCGGGCATGCGTTCATCTGACCATATTCTGCATACGAGCTGATGCATGCACCTCATCAGCTCCTCGCCGCCGTACTTGAATAGCTCGGCTGGCAGGCCGTCAGCTCCAGCAGCTTTGTTGTTTTTCAGCCGCGTAATCGCTATTCGTACCTCGTCATAGTCAGGCGGTGGGACAGCTACTCCATCATCATCGACTGGGGACTCGGGTTCATCTTCTTCACTACTTTCAGCGCTGCTACCATTCAGTAGATTATAAAAGTGTTCCCTCCACAATTTAAGTATATTCTGGACATCGGTCACTAGGTCGCCATTGTTGTTCTTACATAAATTACCAGTTGAAATAATCGTGTATACGACCACTGACAATGGGTCAAACTTCATTAAGGCATTTGAAGGATTTGGAGTTAAATTGGGTAAATGATATCAGATACACTTATTTAATTGCAATATAACGTATTCTAGTTGATTTTCATTGATTTAGGACGTAGAAATGTAGATGACAGTGATAATGAATCTGACTCTGGCTCTGGTTCAGATGATTCGATGGATGGATCAGCTCTTCAATTTCGGTCTGTAACTGATTTCAACAAAATTGTAAATTCGTCAAGTCAAGGTATACAAGATATACATAAAAGATCCTTCAACAGGTAAAGATTTACTTCATTTAACACTCATGTGTCGGGTACTCTGACCTTACGTAAATGGTCGACATACATAGCAGGGTTGTTGCGAATACTCGCATTCGCATTCGCAACCGCGGAGCATCCGCATTAATTTTAACATTCGCATTCGCTTTCGCATTTGCAAAAATCAATGCGGATCTTTTGCGAATGCGAATATTGAAGGGACAGGAAAATACAGTTATTTTTTTTACGAGTTAAACTTGGGCAAATATTTTTTATTCCCGACTAAAAGTCCTTTCCGGACAATAATCAAATCGCTTATCCAAATTAAACAAGTTTGGTATCAAATGAAAGAGGACTTAAATAGCTTTAAAACTGAAATGTCTAAACGAGCAAAGCCACCTATTTAAATATATTTCAATAGAAAATGTTAGTTAATTACCAACAACACACCTTGGGTCAGGTATAAGAATTTCTTTAGTATTAAATGATATAAAAAATATATAAATAGAGGTGGTAACCTTCGTTCGTTTTTTCTGTTTAAAAGCTATTTCAGTCCTCTTTCACATGATATTAAATTTGGTTAATTTTGATAAGCTGTTTTTTTATTATCCAGAAAAAACTTCTATTTCGGAATAAAAAATAGGCCAAGCTTAACTGGTAAAAAATAACTGTTATTTTCGGTCCCTGGAATATTGTGCGAGTGCACTGATAAAACGTATATCTGGCCAGTCACAGGAGAAAGGATTAAAAATGAATTACAAAAACTAAAATCAAAAAACGCTTTTGACGTAACAGGTTCTCCAAATTCAGAAACAACCAAAAGAATGAGAATGAAGAATTCTTTGGAAAAAACGGTGTTTAAACAACGATCTTTCCATGATACTAGATTGTGAAGATGAAAGTCAGGAGCATACATCCGACATTTGCAGCCCGATGCAATTCTCAAAAAAGAATTATTGCATCCGCAATAAACAAAAAAAAAAAACAATTAATATAACTGAAAGCCCTCTCGACTCGTGCAGCGTCAATCGAAAAGAATTTACAATTTTGTCAAGTATCAAGTTTCAAGTTTGTCGCCTCGAGCGAGCAGTTATTTAGTGGCCCTGATTTACGACGCTTTAAAAACTTTTTATTGGGTACAATGTTCCAATTTTTAAATTCAAGTATTAAAAAAAACATTATTAAAAATTACTAACATTTACATTTTTTATTTAACTAAATCACCTAATTTACTCACCTAAATTATTTATTAACAAGTAAAAAAGTCTAAGTTCGGGCGGAGCCGAACATTAAATACCCGGCGCAAGTATTCAATATAGTTTTTCACCTTTCCGAAAACTACCGCTACATGGTAAGTAGGGGTGGCGTTACCCCTATTTCAAACATCTTCGATAGAACGTTCAGTTAGATATAATAAGATAAACTTATATAGATATATGTGAGCGGCATCACGCCCATTTTCCAAAATTCAATAATAATGTTACTTCTTTTTAAGGGATGTTTGGGTAAAATTTGCGTCCTTAAATTTCGAAATATCGAAGTATCAAGCATTTCTGAAATTTACCGTTATAAAAAAGTGGGCGTAATTTTAGTCCGATTTCGATAACTTTCAACTTTTGCCTTTATGTGGCAACCGCAATAATCGTCCCGAGACGGTTCACATTGATCGAACGGTTACCGAGATACACATATGTGATCATAACTGGGCGGGGTCACGCCCATTTTCCAACATTTTATTATAAGCGTATTTTTTGCTAAAGAACTATTGCAAACATCAATCTTGAATAAATTAGCTCCAGTATTTACTGATTTATCGAAGCTTTCGTAATTCTCTAAATTACCGTTATACGGGATGTGGGCATGGTTATTATCCGATTTTTTAAAGTGTCAGCCGTTTGGTAAGTTTTGTGAAGGCCAACAACTGTGTCTGTGTTTGGGAGAAATCGGCGGAGCGGTTCCCAAGGTATACACATGTAATCATAAGTGGGCGTGGCTACGCCCATTTTCCAAAAAATTTTTAATATTCTTATTTTTCGCCTAAAACTGATTGTAAATATCAATTTTGAGTGAATAAGCTTCGGTAGTTACTAAAAATATCGCAGTTTTCGTATTTCTGAAAACTACCGTTACAAGGGAGGTAGACGTGGTTATCGTCCGATTTTGCTTATTTTCAATACCATCCGTCCTACGCTCAGAGGAAGTACACATACCAAGTTTCGTTAAGATATCTCAATTTGTACTCGAGTTATCGTGTGCATAGGCGGACGGACGGACAGACAGTCACCGCTTAATCGATTTCTCTTTTCATTCTGATTACTTATGTATACATTTGTCTATATATATTTCGATTCGTTTTGCCTGTTATAAACAACCGTTATGTGAACAAAGTTATAATACCCTTGTGCACAAGTGCGTTCGGGTATAAAAATACTTAGCGTTTAAACATCCGCATCCACATTCGCATCCGCGGATGTCTCAAATTCCACATTCGCAACATCCCTGGTACATATGTAGGTACAAATGTGCATACAGGACTAGTTTGGGACGAGTTCCGGCCCAGTATGAAGTAATCTTTCGTTTCTGCTTTGCCGCTACCAGTTAGTATCAAAGCTCGCATGATATGGAACAAGAATGTCAGAAAGAATGTCGTCTTCGTTTTCGTGACTGTTGAGCTTGCTGGAGTTTGTAAAATGTAGTCAATGCAAAACTTGTTTGCATGTTTAAGTCCATACCGGCATATACAAAAAAAAAATAAAATAAAAATAAGTAAATAAAACATGTGGTGTAAAATAAAATACAAACCCTTGATGTAATGTTGAAAATGCGAAAAATGTTAAACGTTAAAAAATTAGTAATAGCGAATTTCAGTCTCATAGATTTTTTTCAGTGGAAAACGTAAATGTAAAGAATTGCGATCATTATGAATAAAAGCGCTAAAAACTAGCTAAGAGCTCCAAGTAAACACTAAAAATCCCGCTAGTCACCGAATTCTAAATTTTACCGCTAAGTATAAAATAAAGTCGCTATATCTAGTGGGAAAAGCCTAAAATGGCAACACTGGTTGATATACTGATGAACATACAGTGGGCCAAATATAAATTTGGGCGCGATATTTTAACAAATTCTGGCTATTTTTCTTTAGTTTATTTAGTGTTTATTATTGTTTTATGAAAGTAACAAAACCTAACAAAAACCATAAAAATACAAATTTCATACTTTGTGGAAAATTATGAAATTCTGTAAAGTTTCACCAAAATGTCAAACTTTTTAATCAGCATCTTTAGCCCATTACAAATTATAACCTTCAAGTGGCCCCTTAAAATCAGTCATAAGCCTGGTTTAGACAAGGCTTCACCCCCCACGGTACTACCGCCATATGGTATTACTTCGTGGAGATGTGTACTGGTCTGATGGTCCCTGATCGGATGTACAAATGTACTTATGGCGATCAAAATCGTACCTAAAATTTTTTTTTTTTAAACTCATGCCGTTATACTCCGTCCACTTTATTTTACCTTAACTTGAAAAGTGTTAAAATGAATACCTTCCATATATATATTTGTGTCTTTTGTTTAGATGCACACCGATTTGGAACAAATGAAATAGCAGGGACCGTAACCGTTATGATTTTTATAATAAAAATCAAAATTTAATCGTTATGTTGTGATTTGTATTTTTTCGATCATTTCTAATCGTTATTTTATGGTTTTTATTTTTAATATTTTATTGAGCTTTGTACCACGATTGTTTATTAG
>NW_023458569.1:2466951-2477429 GCF_013731165.1 Rhagoletis pomonella | reverse complement strand
AAATAAAAATCATAAAATAACGATTATTTTTGATCGAAAATATAAAATTCAAAAGATAACGATTAAAAATGATTGAAAAAAATAAAAATCAAAGAATAACGATTATTTTTGATTGAAAAAATATAAATCATAAAATAACGATTATACAATGATTTTTAAATAAAAATCCTTCATGATAACGATTATTTTCGGTCCCTGTGTAATAGACCTAAATCTTCAGAAGTAATCAATGAAGTTATAAACGCTAATTTATTAACTCCATGCATAACAAGGTGGAACTCACTTTATGAGTCTGTAAAAAAGTTTCTGCAGCACAAAAGTAATTTGGCCGAATTGTGTTACCGTCTGAAAATTCCTACCTTTCTCAGTGATGAGCTGGAGTGCTTGGACGAATACGTAAAGCTTATGGGGCCTATAGCAGAAGCGATCGATTTTCTTCAGGACGAAAAGACCATGTACTTTGGTTACTTTGTCCCTACTATAGTGTCCTTAAGGCTAAAAATGCGTCATTTAGAGCCCACGAGCTTTAAATATTTAGCAGAAGTAATCCAAAGAATGCAAGAAGCTTTACTCAAAAGATTTGAAAAATATTTCTTAATTCAACCTGACGCTTGGGATGCTGTTATTGCCGCAATAACTATTCCTTCTATAAAATTACGATTTTTAAAAGCTCTCTTAGAAACAGCAACAACGCAAACAGAAGAGGAAGTGAAGAAAATGTTCAATACTTTTGTGGTGAAGTATGGTAAAATAGTGGATGCCGAAACGCGTGTTTTGCCACATACGTCCCAGAAATCATTCCTTGATTTCGAGGAAGAAAGTAACGGTAAAATTATTATAATTATATATTATTATAATTATATAATATATAATGCATTTGTTTATCCACTTAAATAGATGCTAGCATACAGTGTATTTCCGGAGACTCGGGGAAATTATCTTCAGGAAACAATTTTATACTTAATCGAACGAGACACAACGACAAATTGTTTAAAAAAACATCCAGCGATTGAAAACGTTTTTCTTAAATATAATACACCGTTACCCTCATCTGCGCCCGTAGAAAAGTTGTTTTCATTCGCTGGGATTGTGAATCGTTCCAGAAGACAAAAACTTAGCGATGTAAATTTGGAATTGCTTGTTTTAAGAAAAGCTAACAGCTTATAATAAATACATATGTATGTTCAAAATAAATGTTTGAAAGAAAAAAATGAACGTAATTTTTTTAATGATTTACTTAGTTTGGTGGTTGTGCATTGTATTTTAACTACCAATACGAACTTTCATTAATCAATAATAATTTTACTTGTAATGCAAATGAAATTTCCTGATCAGTAAAAATTTTCTGCTTACTGTTATTTAAATAAAACCTGATTTTATGAAGGAAAAAACGTGATACATATTTTTATTCAACTTCTTTGTTTTATGCAAGAAAGGATCATCTCAGTCCAACTTTTTTCACTGCATTTGAGCAATAATATTGACAACAGAGTTTGTAAACATACCAGTTGGAATGAGAATGTATGAGTAATAGAAACTATCAAAACCTTTTTTTAATACATATACCAAAATAACAAAAGAGTACTCACGTATTCTTTTTTCTCTTTGTTGCTTACTGCTATTTTTCAGTAATCAGTAAAAATTTACTGCTTACTGGTTGTCAAAACGCATGTGCTTCCTCGACTTTAGCGCTCAGACGCACAGGGGTTTCGTATTATTTGCAAAAAGAAATAAAATGATACAGACAGTGATTTAGTATTAATTCAAATCAATAGTCATATATATTTGTCAAGATTTCTTTGTATACAATTGAGTCTATTCCCTTAATGCGGGAAATATCGATGAGGCTGGTAGCTCCGGTGTTCTTCCTTGATGATTCAAAAGAGAAGTGAAGGATTAAATTAAATCGCGTTAGTTGCGGACCGCCGGACAAACACCGATATAGAAGGGGAAAGTTAACGAAAGTTCGTTGTCCGGCGAGAAGGACTTGCTAACGGCCCAAGTCTTCGCGTTAATACGTATGTGTATACATACGTGCGCATGTATAGTTATATACACACGCATGCGTACACAAATACGTATTTGAGTGAGTTAGAGAAAATGGCATTAGGGTGGAGCTTTTTGAAATATTTAGGTTGAAGGCCTAAACATACCGCCCCCCTTGCGGGACGCAACATCTGTGCTTGGGAAACGCTCGAGCTACCAGCTTCATATGTTCTTACAATTACAAAACAAGTGTGTGAATTCATGTATGTTGTGCTGTTGAGAGCGGCGCCACCATCACCAAGATCTTCGACGAGCGGTTCCATCCTTTTCCCCTAAAACACCTAGTAAATCATAGAGTGAAAATCATGGGATACAAACATGGTTATAATTCAATGCACTTTATTTCATTACAAAAAAATTCAAATAATTCACATTTTATTTTGGTTTTTTATATAAGTAAAATTTACGGCCGGCACGCCCCTGACAGCACCCAACCGAAAATAGTGCTTTGCGCAATGAGGGGGCCAAACGACGTCGGTAAAGTTCCGGGCAAGATTAGGTCCGCATACACGTCCGACGGCGTATCGGTGCTGATGCGAAAAAACTTGGATCCGCAAGCCGAATGTGGATATACGGCGTAGCAACTGAGGGATCCACATTAGTCCTAGGTGAGACATGGTTGTAATGTGGTATAACAAGCGCATGGGTCGCCACCCGCTTGTTCTGCCCATGCTTGCCCCTTATGCATAGGAAACACCCTCGTTGTCCGCCGATATACGTTTCCTGAAGCCCTAGCTCTTGGGCCAGATCCGCGGACAAGATAGTGTTCGGCGCGCAGGCGTCAATAAGCGCGCGGACCAGATGTAGGCGCCCTCTCGCCTCCACCTTTACAACAGCCGTCGGCGCCACGGATATAGTGGGCTGGAGTGATGGCGTTATTATGGTATTTCGAAAGGCGTGCGGTCGTGATAGCTGGCGAGGCCTAGTCACCAGTCTATCTTCGTGTTGAAATGTTGTGGATTGGCGCAGGCGGAAAGGCCGAGTTCCCGCTCTGCGCTCAATAACTTCCCCTTCTTCAATCTCTGGACCGGGAGGCCTAGTCTCGGTTCCCGAGTCGGACGCGTATAGTGACAGAGTGCCGTCTGCCTCGGCTTCTTCCACTTGCACACTCCATGGTTTGGGGACTGGTTCCTCTGAGTCGTCTTCATTGCCTCGTGGTGGCGTGCTCGGTGAACCCGTGTTTCGGATCCAGCCGTACTTCTGCGTTCATGCCGCAGCAGAGGCCGGAAAGACCGTGTTTCCGGTCCCCCGTTAGTAAGCGGGCGGAGAGGCCGAGTCCCCGCTCCGCGCTCAATAACTTCCCCTTCTTCAATCTCTGGACCGGGAGGCCTAGTCTCGGTTCCCGAGTCGGACGCGTATAGTGACAGAGTGCCGTCTGCCTCGGCTTCTTCCACTTGCACACTCCATGGTTTGGGGACTGGTTCCTCTGAGTCGTCTTCATTGCCTCGTGCCCTCCATGACTCACATTTTCGTTGGCGCGTTGGCTCATCCTCTAAATGCAGAGTGGAGTGGTGTTTCTCGCCACACCTACGGCATCTTCCCTCGCTTTGACACTCCTTCAGCTGGTGGGTCATGGCAAGGCAGTTTGCGCAATAGCGGCCCAGTAGAGCTTCGCGCAGTCTCTCCTCGGGCGATTTTGCCCGATAAATAGGGCAGAGCCTAATAGGGTGGTGTGCGTCGCATAGGCGGCACGGTAGCGGATAGCGGTGGGCGCGTTGTTCGGCTCGTTTTCTCATAGTGGCGATATGAGACATCGTTACGGCTGAAATAGGGTCAGATTTCGTTGCAGTGGATATTATAACGTATATATGTATTGTTGGGTGGCGAGTGGTATGAAAGGCGCAACATTTTGATGAGTGCAAGCGCATAATTCGGTGGGTGTGAACTTGGCATTATATATATTATTTTGCTAATCAAAGAACCACCTAGTGTGAATGTAGCATAATGTTAACTCACGACCTACAAAATTTTGGATGATGAATTGCATGGATGCCATGCATTCTACTGTGCAGGGATGTATGGGCAACGTAGAATTTTACTTGAATTAAATTATACCGAAAAAATGCCTGTGCGTATGAGTGTGGTAGCATTTATTTATTTTTATTATTTTTCATTTGTGCTTTCATCCGCATATTTTGTCAATAGCAGGTTTTAACATATGTGTGTGTGTACTTGAGTATGTGACGTGAACCTGCTTATCGACATTTGGAGACTTATGTATCTTGGTTTACATCGGCACTCAACAATCCCACTTCCCACCGGCAAAAGTTTGCATATCATTGGGCGCCTTGCTGTTAAAAAACAAGGTGCCGCCTAAGAAATACTTTAGCAAGCATAGTATCTTAACATTTTTGTGGTACGTAGTGACTTTGGATTGGTTTCCCATGTAAAATAACCAATTAACATTTTGTGACTTTGCATTGGTTTTACATTTAAAATAACCAATTAAAATTTTGTGGTACCCAGTGACTTTGAATTGGTTTTACATTTAAAATAACCAATTAACATTTTGTGGTACCCAGTGACTTTGCATTGGTTTTACATGTAAAATCCCCAATTGTATGACAACAGCAATTAAATTTATTGTCTACGAACGGTCACCATGCAAAACTAGCAGCAGCTAGTTAGGGTTAGTGTTAATTGTCCGTAAAGAAACATAACTATTCTCCAATATGAATGGAGAACGGCAGTAGGTTTATTCCTGATGTGGAACGTAATCACATACATACATACATACAATGCATAAATGTCATGTCTAAAATTTACTACCACGCGGCCATTACGTAAGTTTGCTGAAACGGTTGGGTGAGTATGCATGCGAAATTGCATGCTTTTGTTCTTATTAATCTTTTTCAATTTTCAGAGATTTTTATTGCGGTGAAAGTTTAACTCCTGACTTTGTCCAAGTATGTAACGATGTGCGTATATCGGAAGTGAAGGAGTTAGGAGAATAGCTGGATTTCTTTTAAGACTTATCCAGGCGATATTAAATAGTTTATCTGCATCTAGACGTTGAATATCATACACTCCAAAAGAAGTCGTGGCACCCCCACGCTTCGATGTCAAATTATGCATTGGAGTTGGTGTTAAATCGTAAGGTTGATCATCCAGATTTACATAAATTTTACTACTTTTAGTCACCGAGCAATACCCATTCAATCCCTGGCCAAAGAGACGTCGGAGCGAAAAATCTCCATTTGTGCCTAATAGTTTTGGGACGTATACCAAATTGGCTGTTTCGGTGAATTCTAAAATACAGTTTTTGTTATACGATTCACATATCGTTCGCATTTTTATGCCCAAGGAGTGGTAATTTGTATTGTGTACGTATCCGGAATTGAGTAAGGAGGCGAAACCCTGTTTACTATTACAAGGTAACAATTTTTTCCACGGTGTTAAGTTTTAGGTACAGACCATTTCTCGCGGCAAACTTGCATATCGTATATATTGTGGTATATTTACCTTACTGCCTATAAAGAATTGAGGGCAGAAACTAAACTTCGGTTCTACACTATTGGTTTTGTCTATGAAATTCAGAGAAGCGCATAGAATTCCGGAAAACGTGCTGGCCAGCTTTGTCCACTGATCATCCACTTCACTTGCTGTCAGATTTTCTCCTGCAAACCATGCCCACATCTCTGCACCTGGTGCAGCGTCCACCACAGGATAACCCAAAGTTTCATACCTCCAAAGCCCCTGAGTTAGACCAATATGCAGTTCTTTAACATCGTAAAGCAGCAATGTTTCAGCGATCGGGCGAGTTATAAGCTGTGTGTTGTGTAAATTGTCCCTATTGCCATAATGCCAACGAGTGGTGAACTGAAAAAATGTGTTTACATGTCCATTTGCCATGGGTCGTACATAGAGCTCCTCATGAAATTCACTAGATTCTTTCACGGCTCCAATAGGCGAAGCAAGTAGAGGGATAAGGTAAATAATACTGATGCCTCGCGACATGCGAGGAGATTTTTAAAATATGTGCTACACGTAAAATTGAACAATATCCATCCTCGAAAATATAAACCAATTGCCATATCGCTTTCAGCGTCATATGCAAAAGTATAGCTCGGTGCGTCTAACCCGTCATTACAATTATCGCTTCAAACTCAATGGCCAAATCGCTCAAGATCGTAACTATTGTACACCCATATCGCACAATGGTAAGTCATCGGATTATGAACCAGGAATAACCGCAGGTGATGCCGATAAAGAAGACAAACAAAATTATGCAGCTGCCACTGCACTAATGATTATAACAACAATAATTCTCATATTGGTGGAGGTGGAAACTGCAAGTTTACTAATACACAAAGGACTAATACCTACGAGCGGAACTGGCGCACATAACGGAACTAATGCCGGAAAAATGGGTGAGTTAGACATATCCCCGCAAACATATTCTGAGCGTTCAAAATATATGAGTCCGAAAGGAGTCCTGGGTAGGTGAGAAATATGAATTTCAAAAACAAGAAATTGTTTACTCTTATATGAATCTTTTAGGAGTCATATATGATCCAAGTTATGAGCCAGCACTTTGTGCCAATATAAAAACAATAAAGACTCGAAATTTATATCTAAACTTGTTTATACAGATATGAAAAATAATTAGGAAGCAAAAAATTTACAAAATTTAGCTGCAGCAGCTGCTATTACATGAATGTTGCAATATACATATATATGTATGCACAGAGGTATGTATATATGCAACAGTATTTGAAATGAATGCCCTTGTAAACATGGCTCTAAAGTAAGTTCAATAAGAGTCGAAGAATAAGGCCAATAAGACTCACAAAACAGCATAAAATAAGACTCCGAAAGTAGGCATTTAAGAGGCCAATAAGAGTCATTTAAGAGCCTCAAAAAGAGTCCAAAATGAGCCGTATATGAGGCCGATAAGAGTCCAATATGACTCATATTGAGGCTCATCTGATGTATGAATTTAAGCTCATATAAGTCGACCTTCGCAGGAAGGGAAACACCCTCATTTCGGACTCTTAAATGAGCATTATGAGCGTAAAGGCTCCGAAATGGGACTCCTTCAAGACTCATTTATGACTCCAAACGTTTGCTGGGATGCCACTGAATACACATATTTTAAAATATATGCATATGTATGTATAGATATTTTTTTTTTTTTCGGAACTATAGTCTTTGCTGGTAGGTTTTGACAATTGAGGCGAACTCATTTGGTCTAGTGGGTTGACTGACGATTATCGAAACCTGTCAAGTAAAATGGATTCGCTTCCCATCAGACCTAGTTGTGTTGAAAAACGAGCAAGCATAATGAACAATTGTAACGACTTTCAACTTATTTCAATTATTATTATATTTTTTGGAGGATTTTAATTGATAATTCGCACCTCGTTACCAATTTCGTATTTCTGAAACAATTGTTCATCAAGCTTGGTCTGTCTTATTTTTACCCGATTCTATGATGAAAAGGGTCGCCATTCTACCGACGTTCTTTGGTGCTTACAAGATCTAACGATGGTCGGTTCTTTATACCCAGATCTACCCGGAGAGGCCGGGCTAAGAACCATCACCAAAATCTAACTAAAACACGACTACCTTTAATATTACTCTGGGTTAAACTTGATTATAGGCGTGGAATCCTTCCGAATGCATAGAAGTGGAATTTTTGTGCGATGAGGAAGTGGAATTCACGCGGGATTGGGGATCAACGGAGAGGATTTATTTACGAAGTGCTTGCTGGCTCCTCGGTTTCTTGATTTTGGGATGGAAGTAGGACCAGTTTGGCCAGCGGTCTCGTAATCTGCCCTTTTTCCGTGATGATGTCAACTACGCGTACTCGATCGTCGGGACCAGGATGTAGGCTGATAATTCGACCTAATCTCCACTCATTTGACGGGAGGTTGTCTTCCTTGATGACAACGAGATCTCCTAATTTTATATTTTGCTGTGGATATTTCCACTTAATCCACTTTTGCAGTTCGGATAAATATTCGGTATAATAAACGGTTTCCATCGTTTACAAAAAGTTTGGTGAAGGGCCTTTAGCTTCTGCCACCGATTTACTATCGAGGCAGGATTCTCGTGAACGTCGATTTCAGGTGGGGCTAGCAGGTGTCCACCGGTAAGAAAGTGACCTGGAGTGAGAGGCTCCAGGTCGGTAGGTTCATTCGAAGCGGGGCCCAATGGTCGTGAGTTGAGGCACGCCTCAATCCGACATAAAAGAGTACTGAACTCTTCGAATGTATATTTATGAACGGATGCAATCTTTTTAAAGTGGCTTTTAAAGCTTTTTACCCCCGCCTCCCATAAGCCGCCCATATGAGGAGCAGCGGCGGATATGAAATGCCATGTGAGCATTTGATAATTGTATTTCGAAACTGTTTTTTCACGCGAATCTGCTAAAAATGCCTTAAATTCAGATCGTAAAGATCGTGAAGCTCCGACGAAGTTTGTACCATTGTCGGAATATATGTTCTTCGGGCATCCTCTTCTGGCTACAAACCTGGCGAATGCAGCTAAAAATGATGGAGTGCTGAGGTCACTAGTTGCTTCCAAATGGATCGCTTTTGTCGAAAAACAGACAAAAAGGCAAACGTATCCTTTGGACATTCGACAACCTCGGCCGCTATCACTTTTGATGTCAAAGGGTCCTGAAAAATCTACACCTGTATTCGTAAACGCGCGCGAAAATGTGGTTCTCTCCTGAGGGAGAATTCCCATAAGCTGGGTTTGCGTACGTTTTTTGTATATCGTACAGACTTTGCAATTATGGATTGTGGATTTGATCAGATTTTTAACTCTGGGGATCCAATACTGAGTTCGGATAAGGCGAAGCATGAGTTGATTTTCCCCATGCAAAGAGACTTGGTGAATAAAGGACACTATTAGACGGGACAACCTGCAGTTATAAGGAATAATTATTGGATGCCGCTCGTTATACGCTAAGTCTTGAGACGCTCCAAGACGCCCACCAGCCCTAGTAATGCCATCTTTATCTATGAACGGATTAAGCGGTAGGAGTTCACTCTTGGAGTCGATGGAGTTTCCTGCTTTAAGTTTCCTGTATTCTTCACTGTAATAGTTCTGTTGATATATTTTTATCAAGCGTTGTGTCGTTGCTTTAATTTCATGGGATGAAATTAAGCGTGACTTTTCTTGAAATGAAGCTTTCGTATTTCGATGCGTTCTTTGAGAGAATCTCATAACATATGATAATACTCTCAAAGCTCTCGGAAAATCTGAAAAACGGTCAAGAATATCGGTATAATTTACTTTGGTTGTATAAACGTGCGTTCTTTTTTCCTCAACTACTGTGCTGTAGTCTGTTTCCTGGGTGGGCCATTTTGGGTTATCTTCTTGTAACCAAGAAGGTCCCTGCCACCACAACGAATTGTTGACCAATTCATATGCTGGAAGTCCTCTGCTCGCTAAGTCTGCTGGATTTGATGCCGAATCCACATGCAGCCAATTCTTGTTTCCGACTTTCTCTACAATTTTTGTGATTCTATGGGCAACGAAAGTTGACCATGAACACGGAGGCTTGCGAATCCAAGTGAGAACAATTGTGGAATCGGTCCACGGATGTATGTTGATATGCCCTAAGTTGAGATTGTTGATTATTGAATCAACTATTTCCGCCAATAGTACCGCTCCGCAAAGTTCCAGTCGGGGTAGCGATATGGTTTTAACAGGAGCAACTCTGGTTTTTGCCAAAAGCAGGTTAATAAAAACTTTGCTATCTCTTTTGACACGCATATACACAGAGGCGGCATATGCTTTCTCCGACGCGTCACAGAATCCGTGTATTTGTATTTCATCCGTTGGAGAAAAGTATACCCATCGCGGTATACGAACATTATCAATTTCGTTATAATGTTGGGTAAAATTCTGCCATCGGTCTAGAGTGGTCGAAGACACAGTCTCATCCCAATCTGTGCCTTCCAGCCAAATATTTTGCATAAGGATTTTGGCTACGATTATGATAGGCGCAAGCCACCCCAGCGGATCGAAGAGTTTAGCAATGGCAGATAGTATCGCTCTTTTCGTAACAGCATCGCTTTTCTCCAATGGCCTTGCTATAAAATAGAAAAGATCCGTATGGGCATTCCATCTTATTCCAAGAGCCTTGACTGCGCTGGTATCTTCAAATGCCAAAAAAATCTTCGCTAAGTAGATCTGTTTTTGGTATGCCATTAAGTATTTGCTCGCTATTGGCTGTCCACTTTCGAAGTGGAAAACCGGCTGATTGCAACACTTCCGATATCTCATCTCTGGCTTTTATTGCTGAATCGATAGTGTGTCCACCAGACAATACATCGTCGACATACATGCATTTTCGTAGTATGTTAGATGCTATTGGATGGGAGCTTTGCACATCGTCAGCTAATTGTAAAAGTGTCCTTATAGCCAGATAAGGAGCACAATTGATGCCGAACGTGACAGTCTTTAATTCGTACAGA
>NW_023458569.1:2463795-2466851 GCF_013731165.1 Rhagoletis pomonella | reverse complement strand
ATTGCAAATTTGTATTGCAAATTATTTGCAATACACAAACAAAATACACGCATTTGCATTTGTCATGGCTTGGCAAATTTGCAATACCGAAAATCCATAGCATAAAAATGCTATGCATTGCATTCATAAACAAAACCAAAGCTGATGCACAAAAATTGTTTTGCAAAAGCTTTACCATGACAGTTTAATAAAGGTCGCTCACAATCCATGGCATATTTCTGCAATTGCATAAATTTGTCAGCTCTTATGCACCGAATCGCGAATAGCCCTCCTCATTTTACAAGATTTTATTTATTTTGCTCATCTCGCTGACCAACGAAAACGGCTATCATTTTATGTAGTTATATACATAGTTAATTAGATACCATTAGGAAAAATTTCGCTTTCAGTAATTTCTACGGAGTAAGTGCTCCTCCATTATTTGTTTTTCGTAGGGATTCGGATACCTTCCTCATTGAAGTAGTAAAGAAAATTCGTTAAGCTAAATATGGTGAAAAAAAAAATTTTGCATGAAAACCATTTAAACCATTTAAAAACCATTTAAAAAATACTTAGCATGAAAACCATGATAAATTTTTAGCATGAAAACCATTGTGAATGTCTCTACATATTCTTGTTAAATGCCGAAGGGTTTATGTATTGCATTTCAAAACATTTAATAAAATTTAACGCTGAGTTATCACAACTGAGCATTCAATATATCACCGTTTTTCTCATTTTTTCACACGACTTAGTTTAGATTTTTAATAATAAGTATCACAGAAATACCCTTAATACGTAACAAATATAAATTATTTTTAAGAATAAATTGTGAAATTGTGCATATGGAAACTGTGCATACGAAATAATGCATACGAAAACAAGTAAGAAAGTCTAAGTTCGGGTGGAGCCGAACATTAAATACCCGGCGCAAGTATTAAATATATGTTTTTTCACCTTTCCGAAACCTACCGCTAGATGGTAAGCCGGGGTGTATCAATTTTAAGTAAATTAGCGTCCTTAAATTTCGAAATATTGCAGTTTCAAGCATTTATGAAATTTACCGTTATATGAAAAGCGGCCGTAATTTTAGTCCGATTTCAATAATTTCCAACGTTTTGCTTTTATGTGGCAAGCACAAGAAAAATACCCAGTTTGGTACAAATTGATAGAACGGTTACCGATATACATATATGTGGTCATAAGTGGGCGGTGCCACGCCCATTTTCCAAAATTTAACCATAAACGTATTTCTTGGTAAAGGATTGTTGCGAGCATCAATTTTGAATAAGTTAGCTTTAATATTTACTGAATTATCGAAGATTTTGTATTTTTCTAAATTACCGTTATATGGGATGTGGGCGTGGTTATTCTCCGATTTTTAAAATTTTCGGCCATTTAGTATGCTGTATCAAGGCCAATAACTGTGCAAAGTTTGGAAGAAATTGGTGCAGCGGTTACCAAGATATACACATGTAGCCATAAGTGGGCGTGGCTACGCCCATTTTCAGAAACTTTGTAATATTCTTATTTCTCGTCAGAAAATTGTAAATATCAATTTTGGGTGAATAATCGTCGGTAGTTAACAAAATATCGCAGTTTTCGTATTTCTGGAAATTACCGTTTTATGGGAAGTTGGCGTGGTTACAGTCCGATTTCGCCCATCGTGTACACGGACGGACGGACAGACGGACGGACAGACAGACATGGCTTAATCGATTTCTCTATTCATTCTGAGCATTTATGTATACATTTGTCTATATCTATTTCGATTCGTTTTGGCTGTTACAAACAACCGTTATGTGAACAAAATTAATATACCCTTGTGCACAAGTGCGCTCGGGTATAAAAACCGAAAATGCATACGAAAAAACCGAAAAAATGCATATATGCACAGTTTCGGTTGAAACCCGAAATAATGCATATGAAAAAAGCCGAAAGAATGCATATATGCACAGTTTCGGTTGATAACCGGAATAATGCATATGAGAAAAAACCGAAATTATGCATATGCACACTTTCGTTTGAAAACCGAAATAATGCATATGAGAAAAACGAAGTAATGCATACATGCACACATGGGCGTAGCCAGGTAGGGGCAGGAAGCCCGAGCCCCCCCTTAACTTCCAAATTTTTGCCTGGATATTCAAAAAGAGTACCAGGAAATCTTTGCTCGATAATTTCGCCCCCCTAACTTTCAAGTTTTTTCCTATATATGTATATACCATATAACAAATTATACACTCAATTCTAACAAAATAATTAGTAAATTGATTTAAAAAGTGGATATGTGGATCACCTGGTTCTCTATCAATTTATTCTCTCTAACTTCAAAGTACTTCCATTTAAAAAGGGTGAAAACCTGGCTGCAGTCGACAATGGATTAAACGGTAAACTATAAATAAATTTATAGTGTAATTGTTTACTACTTTGTGGTAGGTTTGTGTCTTCTAAGTGTACATCGAAAGTTTTGTATCACAGAACCAATTTGAGATTATTGATAAAACCATAGACCGGTTTAGTAAACAGCCAAGCCGTTTACTTCTTAAGTAATTACAGCAGATGGCAGAAAACACATAGCGCACATAAATTTCTATAATAACAAGTAAAAAAGTCTAAGTTCGGGCGGAGCCGAACATTAAATACCCGGCGCAAGTATTAAATATATGTTTTTCACCTTTCCGAAAGCTACCGCTACATGGTAAACCGAGGTGTATCCATTTTGAGTAAATTGGCGTCCTTAAATTTCGAAATATTGAAGTTTCAAGCATATCTGAAATTTACTGTTATATGAAAAGCGGCCGTAATTTTAGTTCGATTTCAATAAGTTTCAACGTTTTGCTTCTATGTGGCAAGTACAATAACCACACCGAGTTTGGTACAAATTGGTAGAACGGTTACCGAGATACATACATGTGATCATAAGTGGGCGGTGCCACGCCCATTTTTCAAAATTGTATCCTAAACGTATTTCTTGGTAACGAATTGTTGCAAGCATCAATTTTGAATAAATGAGCTTCAATAATTACTGATTTATCGAAGATTTCGTATTTCTCTAAATTACCGTTATATGGGAT
>NW_023458569.1:2462695-2463695 GCF_013731165.1 Rhagoletis pomonella | reverse complement strand
ATTTATTCAAAATTGATGCTTGCAACAATTCTTTACCAAGAAATACGATTATGGTAAAACTTTGGAAAATGGGCATGGCACCGCCCACTTATGATCTCATATAAGTATATCGGTAACCGTTCTACCAATTTGTACCAAACTCGGTGTGGTTATTCTGCTTGCCATATAACGGTAAATTTCAGAAATGCTTGAAACTTCAATATTTCGAAATTGAAGGACGCTAATTTACTCAAAATTGATACACCACGGCTTACCATCTAGCGGAAGGTTTCGGAAAGGTGAAGAAACATATATTTAATACTTGCGCCGGGTATTTAATTTTCGGCTTCGCCCGAACTTAGACTTTCTTACTTGTTTTTATTATGGATTTAAATGATAGATGCTTTTGAAACAAGAAAACTTTTAAATTTATAAAAAAATAAAAAAAATAAAACTATATCTAATATGTATACTTCTTTCATTCCTTTTCAGCTCACGAAGCTTACACTACCAGATGGTCGCAGCATAACAGTTACAGTTTTTATGGTTCCTAAACTAGTTAAAATTAGTTGCTATTGGAATTGGTGCAATAAAATGTCGTATACAAATAACAAATAATTTTCTTGATCAATAAAACGTCTGTAGTTGTCATTGTATTACAAGTATTTTAAATTTTAAAGTTAAAAATTAAAGCCCGAAATGTAAAAAGAAATTAAAAGAGTCTCATAAAAGCAACACTGTATGCAGTTTGAGTAATAAATGAAATGTAGGGAGGAATAAATTGGCCAAAGTGGCGTTAGAAGATAACATAAAGAGTGGCACAGAGCTTTAATGTGTCTTGTGAACATAAATATTTTAGTAAATAAATAGTAGAACAAGTGTAGGTGAAAACAAGTAAGAAAGTCTAAGTTCGGGCGGAGCCGAACATTAAATACCCGGCGCAAGTATTAAATATATGTTTTTTCACCTTTCCGAAACCTTCCGCTAGATGGTAAGCCGGGGTGTATCAATTTTGAGTAAA
>NW_023458569.1:2460951-2462595 GCF_013731165.1 Rhagoletis pomonella | reverse complement strand
CCTCCCATATAACGGTAATTTTCAGAAATACGAAAACTGCGATATTTTAGTAACTACTGAAGATAATTCACTCAAAATTGACATTTAAATAACTTTTAGACGAGAAATAAGAAAATTAAAAATTTATGAAAAATGGGCGTAGCCACGCCCACTTATAGTTACATGTGTATATTTTGGAAACCGCTGCACCAATTTCTTCGAAACTTGGCACAGTTGTTGACCCTGGTACAGCGTACCAAATGGCCGAAAATTTTTAAAATCGGACAATAACCACGCCCACATCCCATATAGCGGTAATTTCGAGAAATACGAAATCCTCGATAAATCAGTAAATATTAAAGCTAATTTATTCAAAATTGATGGTTGCAACAACTCTTTATCAGGAAATACGCTTATGACAAAATTTTGGAAAATGGGCGTGGCACCGCCCACTTATGATCACATTTATGTATATCGGTAACCGTTCTAGCACTTTGTACCAAACTCGGTATGATTATTGTGCTTGCCACATAAAAGCAAACCGTTGAAAATTATTGAAGTCGGACTAAAATTACGGCCGCTTTTCATATAACGGTAAATTTCAGGAATGCTTGAAATTTCAATATTTCGAAATTTAAGGATGCTAGTTTACTTAATATTTATACACCCGCTTATCATGTAGCGGTAGCTTTCGGAAAGGTGGAAAACATATATTTAATACTTGCGCCGGGTATTTAATGTTCGGCTCCGCCCGAACTTAGACTTTCTTACTTGTTTTGTTTGAAATATGTATGAGGAGGAAAGAATGTTACTCATACGACATGTACGATTATGGCGCAATTTCATTTCTCAATTCACAACTTTTTTATTTATTCATTGTTCCTTTTCATTGGTAGCTTAATTTTTTTATAAAAGGCTTTAATAACAAAAATTTACAAACACCATATTATTTTTAAATTTCTGCCCTATCAAAGTTTGATACTTTTAATTCACAATGCAAACTTTAAATGAAAGTATTGAAGAAAAATTATCTGATCTAAACAAAAGTTATACAGATCCGTAATCTATGACCCAGTGTATGTTTGTATGCAACTTTTTGCTTACTCAAAACTAAAAATCCTGCATTCCTTCTACAGGGTGTCCCAGAAGTAACGTGCCAAACTTTAGGGCAAGGTAGGTGGGGGGGTGAGCTCACTGATAAACAAAAAATTTTCAGGTAAAAGTGTCACCGTTTTTGAAATATTTACATTTTTTCGAATTTAAAAAAAATCGTGCCTTTTCATGTGTTTTCTTTAACTGCAACTACAAACCGGGCAATACTTAGTAAATTTTTTATGTAAAATACTTCCAGATAGTTGCCTCTCCATACTCAAATGCAATGTAGTTAAAATAAATTAAGGAACCATCATAAAATTAGGACTATTTCTGGATTTTTAACTTTTTGATATTTTCTTCCCCAACTTTGACTATCTCGGGTGAAAAAAAATGTACTGAGCTATAACTTTACATTACATAAAAAAATTGCTCATTTAATAAAGATTTCAGAAAGGTGCCACACTTACTGTTTTGAATAGAAAAAAAAAAGTTATAGCCGCTTTTGTGGGTAAAGGACTGAGACACGCTAGAATGTATTTAATAGATTTAAATTGAATTTGCTCTTGTTAC
>NW_023458569.1:2460667-2460851 GCF_013731165.1 Rhagoletis pomonella | reverse complement strand
TATTAAACACGAATGTGCGAATCACTTAGGGATACTACTTCTCTAAAAATATTAAAAATAAAAATGTTAAGAAGCCACAATAACATTGACAAATACATAGTTTAGGAAGAGCCTGCCTGAAACTATACAAAAAAGCAAATAAGCAAATGGATGTATAGAATTGACAACAACAACCACGCTGTCG
>NW_023458569.1:2439601-2460657 GCF_013731165.1 Rhagoletis pomonella | reverse complement strand
TAAATAGCGGCGAATCAGCTGCACTTGATAGTAGTTGGTTGAATAAGCAAAACGAATTAGCAACAAGAGTTTACGGGATGTACATAGCTCAGTGGTTAACGCTTCTGACTTTGAACATCGAATTCGCAGGTTCGATCCCTGCTGAAGTCTAGAAAAAAAGAAGTCTGATGAGGAGATGTGGTGATCTCCGAAATAGTGCTATAACTTCTACCGCTTAGACTTTGTTGCTTTGTCAATTTTTCCTAATAAACAATCGTGGTACAATGCTCAATAAAAATATTAAAAATAAAAATGTTAAGAAGCCACAATAACATTGACAAATACTTAAAAATTTGAAATTTGAAAAATAATTTGAATATTCCAAAGCAGCCTACTGAGATTTGAAAATATTAACGTAAACGTTATTAACACATACATACATACTTCCGCAAATATGAACGTATATTTTAGCATCATTGCTATTTCAAATATTCGAATTCGCTATATATTTTTAATAATCAAAAACAGCCTACTGAGATTTAAAAATAATTAACCCAGTAAAATTAAATAAATTTCGTAGGAAAATTGAAAAAAATTTGTAACAGCGATTTTTTGATACAGTTTACTTCTATTTAACACGTATGTAGATCATGGATCCATTATCTTGCCCCTAAATTTCATTTGGCAACATTCCGCCATCTTGGATTTAAGTTTTTTTGGGTGGAATAACACAAACGGCAATAACGCAAATTTGTGTTATTTCCCAATTGAATGTGAAATAACACAAATTTGCTTTATTTCATTTCTCGCTGAGCAATAAGACCAACTTTTATACTTAACAATTTGAGGAATAAAGCAAACTAGTGCACATATGTACGTAGTCACCCAGTTACATTTGACAAAAAGTAGTACATGAACAAGTTAAATGGACGGATTTGTAAGTATACAATTTTGAAAGTGCCCGGCGTCGCGGCGGTCCGCGTTCGACGTCGCGCTCGCGTCCCCCGCCCCTCCCCTCCTTCCGCAATTATGTACTGGTGGCATTATAACCGTTTAGAAAAAGGAAAAATGATAAAATAACACTAGTTCACTTCTGAAACTGCTTTTTAATCAGGGACCCTAACGGTTATAAGTTTAATTATAAAAATCACTTTTTAATCGTTATTAACTGAGTTTTATTTTTCGCTCGGAAAATAATCGTTACGTTTTAATTTTTATTTTTTGCTCGGAAAATAATGGTTACGTTTTAAGTTTTGTTTTTTGCTCGGAAACTAATCGTTACGTTTTAGGTTTTATTTTTTGCTCGGAAAATAATCGTTATTTCTTGAGTTTTATTTTTTGCTCAGAAAATAAAACTTAATTTTTGCGTATGCGTATGCGCTTTTTTGCACTTTTTCTTTAGAAATATGGTTCTCTTTGTTTCTGCCTGGTTCAAAGGTTCAATGCAGCCGCCCCTGTCTATTCACGCATGCGCATGCGCATACGCAAAAATTAAGTTTTATTTTCTGAGCAAAAAATAAAACTCAAGAAATAACTATTATTTTCCGAGCAAAAAATAAAACTTAAAACGTAACGATTATTTTCCGAGCAAAAAATAAAACTTAAAACGTAACGATTATTCTCCGAGCAAAAAATAAAACTTAAAACGTAACCATTATTTTCCGAGCAAAAAATAAAACGTAATCATTATATTCCGAGCAAAAAATAAAACGCAAAACATAACGATTACTTTCTGAGTAAAAAATAAAACTCAAAATATAATGATTAAACTTGATTTTTATAAGTAAAAGTTAAAAAATAAAAATCAGTGCCGCTGAAGGTACTCCGAGTAATAAGAAATATATTGGTTTACTCCTTATGCACGTAGCATTTCTCTTTCCGCGTGATTTTTTGAGTTGAAATTTGAAAGGATAATCGTTATTTGCGGTCCCTGTTTTTAATGTCCAAGTAATGGGAATTATTGTGTATGGTGTTATTGCATGCTGCATCCCACCCATAGTGGAATTTACCAGGTGCCACTGCTTTATTTGAAAATTTGCCTAAAAAATGTGACTTTAAGGCAGCCGAATGTCAGAAAATAAAGCGAGAAAGCCGTTTTATTACTTCATCTGTTTATTGCGACATGGTTCCATGCAAACATTTTAAGGTTTTCCAGCAATGTTTTTAACAACATATTAAAAAGCATGCAGAAAAAAATCATACAAAGGCGCTATGTCCAATATGCGGAGCAGTTTTTAAAGACGATGCTTTTCCTATATTTTGTTAGACTTTTCGTATGTAAAAATATTTTGTGAATATTACTTTCTTCATATGAATTATATCACATTTTTTGTTTAATTCAAGGCCTATCAAACAGGTTTAGAGCATTTGAGCAAAAACAACATTTGCCTGTATTTTGTTGTTGCTTCTGGTATCGAAGGTGCCAAAAACTGTTCTGATTTTTTTCTTCTACATCAAAGCGTGCCATGCGAGATACGAAAAAGGTAAAAAATTTAAATTGAAAAAAAGTAAATTGTTGCAGCTTTCTTTCTTAGTAAATTGGTTCGCTTCTCGAAGCATTGATCCACCATCCTGTGCCAGGCCCAGTAATCAGCGGTTGTGCTGCTGAGTTGGGCGAGCTTTCCAAAAGCTGCTATTTAATCGCTGGTTTTGTATGGAAAATGTTTCACATGCAAATAGATTTTAACAATTTAGAATTTTTTTGAGAAGAAATGTAAAATATTTGACATTTTCGAGAACAAATAATTTGAAAAAAATCAAATCAGCTGCTGTACTGATATTACCTGTTCAATGTGGCTTTGTTTAATTGTATTTTTGGAATAAACAAAGGTCTTTTTCCTTCTGTCAGAAAACTGTGTTTTTTTTTACAAATAGTATAAATAAGCAATGGAAATAAGGCAAAATTTGTTTTATTTCCAACCTTTGTTGGGATCGTGCCGAACAAAGCGATTATCCCAGTAAAATTAGATAATGTGGTAGGTGTGCAATTTTTTGATGCAGTTTACTTCGATTTAACACGAAGATCATGGATCCACAGTCTCGCCCCTAAATTTCATTTGGCAGCATTCCGCCATCTTGGATTTTTTTTTGGGTTTTTTGCGATTTGCAGCTTATTTTGTATTTTTCATAAAAAATAGGTAAATACAAATATGCAGAGAATTTAATTTCCCACATCTGTTGTATAGAAAGAAAAAAAAAAACATTTTTTAATTTAAAAAATTTGCGAAAACTGCGAAACAAGTTTACATTGTCCCGGTTTTCGCCATTTTTTGACAGTTTCTGTTGAAAATACATAGCATATTGAAATTCCAAAGTTGTAGAGAATTTCATTCTGAGTTTTATGGCGCATCCCGTACATCGCAATTTTTACCGCGTTTCAGGCCGTGATAATAGCGTCGTACAAAAAAAATTAAGGAACAAAAGCTGTGGAGAATGAAATTGTCTACAACTATGGAATTTCAGTATGCTATGTATTTTCAACAGAAACTGTCAAAAAATGGCGAAAACCGTGACAATGTAAAATTTTTTAGCATTTTTTGCAAATTTTTTACAATAAAAAATGCTATTTTAAAAAACCTTCTATAACCCGAATGTGGGAAATTAAATTCTCTACATATTTGCATTTAACAATTTTTTAACGAAAAATGTAAAATAAGCTTACAAATCGCAGAAACCCAAAAAAAACTCAAATCCAAGATGGCGGAATGTTGCCAAATGAAATTAAGGGGCAAGATAATGGATCCATGATCTACGTGTTAAATCGAAGTAAACTGCATCAAAAAATTGCTATTAAAAATGTTTTCAAAGGTAAAAATTGTAATTTTACTGGGCTATATTAACGTAAATTATTAATACATACATACGTTCCCAAATATGAATGTAAATCTTAGCATCAATGCTATTTTAAAAATTCGAATTCGCTAAATAATTTGAATATTCAAAAACACACTACTGAGCTTGAAAATATTAATGTAAACGTTATTAATACATACCTACATACATTCGTAAATACGAATTTAAATCTTAGCATCGATGTTATTTTAAAAATTCAAATTCGCTAAATAATTTGGATATTGGATTGGCCTACTGAGATTTGAAAATATTAACGTAAACGGTATTAATACATACATACATTCGCAAATATGAATGTATGTAAATCTTAGCAACAATGCTATTTTAAAAATTCAAATTCGCTCAATGCTTTCAAAAATCAAAAAAAGCCTACTGAGATTTGAAATTATTATAGTCAGCGTTATTAACACATACATGAGCAAATATAAATCAAAATCTTAGCACGCCTATGGAATGTGCCACGCCCTGTTTTATAAACTCATTCATATATGCCATACTATAAGCGCCTACCATAGACATGCCTGCATACCAAATTTCAAGTTCGTGGGACTTATGGTTCCGAAGTTATAGCTGATAAAATATTCCACGCCTATGCGATGTGCCACGCCCCCTTTTGGAAACTCGTTTATATATAACCTCCTATAAGCACCTGACATTGATATTTCTGCATGCCAAATTTCAAGTTCGTGTGACTTATGGTTCCGAAGTTACAGCTGATAAAAAATGCCACGCCTATGGGATGTGCCACGCCCCCTTCTACAACCTCATTTATATATACCCTCTTATAAGCACCTACCATTTACATATATGTCTGTATACCAAATTTCAAGGTCATGTGACTTATGGTTCCGAAGTTATGGCTGATTAAAAATTTCACGCCTAAGGGAGGTTCCATGGCCCCTTGTAGGATACCATTTTTTTCACCCTATTATAGCCCCAGGAGTCATGGCAATACTCTGTCAAAATTTTGTTCGATTCTGTCCATCCGTTTAGGCTGCAACGTGGCACATACATACATACATACTTCCACAAATATATAGTAGATATATGTATGTACGTACATAATCGAAAACGGCAATAAATGAATTAATAACAAACGAAACGCAAACATTTCTAGAAAAAAAGGAAAGCACAGATATACTTATTATCACAAAATAAAGCATAACTAAGACATTTTTTATTCGATTTTAATTTTCTTATGACTTTTGGAAAACTGATTTTATGTCCTTTTTTATAAAGATACACTAATTTTTTTTCTGCCTCACGATCAAATAAGAGCGCGAAGAAAATGAAAGTGTTTTGAAAAATTTCCTTTTTTGTTAATTAAAAGACCAGTACTAAGCCCTTCTCCAACCGATTCTCAAAATTTTTTCATTGTTAGAAAAGCCACGTCTTTCAAACAGAAAAACAAATTTTAAATTCGACCATAAAAAAAATTGAAGTTGTAACTTGAAGAATAACAAAGTTTTATTATATTTGATAGCAAAACACTAATAAACGAAGTGATGGAGAAAAACTATAAGTATAGTCGTGCCCTATGGTCTATAAAAAAACATAATTTCTATATGAGAACCCCTGCATATTTTTTGTGTAGCACAGTGAAATTATAATGTTAATGCAAAAAGAATTCATTAGAATTATTTCTTCGGAATTATTATTATTTCTTCGGAATTTCAAAAATTAATGAATTAATTTTTTACACTAACATTAAAATGCTATGCATTTAAAAATTAATGCATTTTTCACAACTCTGCTTTGATCACAGTATACAGTAATCCAGATAGACAAAACAAAAAATGTATGTAAATATCGAGCCCTAACCGCCAAAATAACGTAAGCGACATATTTTTCAACATTTTTTTTTTTGACGCAGAAATGCATATTGATGCTCTAGGAATAGTTCTGCATCAAAAAGAAAATTTTGAAAAAAATGTCGCTTACGTTATTTTGGCGGTTAGGGCTCGATATGCTTATTTGACAATTTTTTGGAACGTATTGGTTGATATTTTTTCACAGTTTTCGTTTCCGTTAACCCAAATGAAATTCAATTTGAATATTTTCTTATAGTAAAAAATATTTTCAAGTCACTTAAAATAAAATAACGAAAAAAATAAAATTCCAAGCAACTCAGGCGTGAAGCGTAAGCGATTATGACCACATTCAGTTCCTAGATAAGTCATACCGAGTTCTGAGCACAACTGTGAGAGAATAATGGTGGGCTGACTTTTGAAAATGGTTCTATCGATTAAAGGGTAAAACTAGTATTACTTAGCTTAAAGGTAGAAATCTCCAATTTTAAAAAATACCACTCTTACATATTGTGGAGACCTTCATAGGCGAATTACTTTAAAGATAGTAACAGCTTTTGATAGAAATTTTGATTGAATATCTGTCTAAAAAGCTGTTATTAACTCTAAATATTACTTATGGCGTTTTTTTTTCTCGAAAAAAATGTCCCCTTCTTATGTGGCAACATTATCAGAGTGCAGCATTTTAAAGAAAGAGCACACAATATGCATGTGAAGATACTGATAAAGGAACACGAAAACTTGACAGCCCTGGCGCAGGGCAGTATAAATGCAACATTGTTTCGAGAAAAGAAAACGCTATTAATTTCGACTGCGGACTTCGCCTACAAAAATATGCACACTTATATCAAAATATTCAGAATGACGAGCTAAATCCATTTAGCCGTGCCCGTGTGTAAACAGGCTAGCAAAATTTAGATATCTTAACGAAACTCGGTGCTGAAAAAATACCTGATACAAACACAATCAGGTATTTTATTATCAAATTTTGGCGAAATCGGTCAATAATTAAAACAATGTTTTACTTTTTTTTTGGTGAATTTTGCTGTTTAAATTTACATTTCAAATATATCACCAAATATTTTTGGGTACTTTTCCACCACTCGTTGCCTATGGGGTAAAGATAAAAAAATTCATTACCTGCACATTGCTTTATGTATTAATTTTCAAATCAGCATTTTGTCAATGGCTAGCTTACTTTTTGAGCAACCATCAGATTTTCAGGGCAGCCATCTCTCCTTACAAAGGTTCAAAGGGCAGAGTGCTTTTTTTGGCTTAAAATTCTAAGAAGCTGACACAGAATTTTCTCGACGTTTTGCATTTTGTCTAGAATCGACCACGAATAAAGAAAGGGGCAATCAAAAGGCTAAATTTTTTGGTTAAAAAGAAAACACCATTAGAAACTTTTGCTTACAATCTTTTTCAGAAATATTTTCTGTGAATATGAGAGAATCCATGAAAAATTTTAATTGAGAACGTTTTTCAACCATGCCATTTAGGTTCAATACCAGCGTTGCCGAATTGACGATTTCGACGATTTTTCCCCCTGAAACGACGATTGTTTATTTTAGTTTTTCCACTTAATTCCTAGAGCATCTAGATGCATTTCCGGATCTTTTTGGCCTTTAGGGCTCGATATGTACATACATATGTATATATGTATGTATTGAATTTGTTAAAGGAAAACGTAATCCAAAATAAAACCTTGCTAGAATTGTTAACAAATCGTTAATTTGCACTGCTGACTTTCATTTGAAAGAGCCAGAAAACAGCATAGGGAATGCTATCCTGCCCACCTTTTGTTCATACGCATTAAAATATTTCTGCCTCGTGTGAATGAACTAAAAGTCCGAGGTATATGAACTAAATGTGCGCAGTGTGATATGTTTAGTCAAGATTATCTATCAGTTAGCAAATGCTCCTGTTAAACCCTTAACTGGATCAGGATATTTTAAAAATCTTCAAACCAATGGACTTCAACAATTTAAAAGCAGTTGTTTCAAATTTTTGTTAAAAATTACAAATCAACTTTTATTAATCCATATGCAGTGGGTTACCTTTTCTTTTGTAATGTGTCGTCATATTTATTATATGTAATTTATGTAATCTTGTTAGTATTTTTTATTGTTAAGAAAGCGTAATAAATAAAAGTTTTACTTCTTTTCAACGAAAAGACGATTTTTTAGGGAAATTGATGATTTTTCAGCGAAAGCTTTCGGCAACGCTGTTCACTGCAGTTGAATAACTGGCATGACACAGTTGTTTATATCCTGTACCTGTTTGCTTATCAGCTCTCTTAGAAATAATTTCTCTGCTCCAATTGAATAGAGAGTGTTTCTCAATCACTCTCATTTAGTTGCGCTGCATTCAAAATGTGCATATGTGCATATGTATGTATGTACATCGTTTACCATCTCTACTAAAATTCACGAAAGGGCGGCGAAGTTTTGCGAAAATCACATGAAAAAGCCAGTACGAACCATAAGGCGCTTTCGTTTATAACATGGTCGAATTGAGAACAAAGTTATCCTGCCTCCGAAGTGAATTGGGTGTTAGCTGTGTATATCAGTGTTGATAATTTTGATACAATTGTGCTTTTTTGATACAATTTGAAGTGCTTTCTACTTTCCTACTACCAAGCACTTTTTAGTACGATTTCATCTGTAGCCGAAATTTGGCAGCACTTGATTCGTTAAGTTATACAACGCTGATTTGATTAATTTTTAAGGTGATAGATTTAGAATCGCATAAAATTTATATACGAGACGCGTGTTGTGTAGCAGAATCAGAATTGTTCATTTGCCAAAACAAAGAAAAACTAAGATAGGAAGATATTTTAAATCTTAGAAAAAACGTAAAACAATTTTTTGGAAACTTTTGTCGTACTATGAAGAATTTTAATGACAAAGCTCTAATTTGGGCTTCAAAGCTTAACGCTCCTTCTGTATTAAATATCAGGCAATATGCAAATTGTTCCACTAATACATTTATTGTTTCAGAAGTGTAAAATTGTTAGAATAGAAGACAACAACACAGAACTTAGGGCTGAACACCTTGATTTAAAACATTTTGTCAACCTCAATATTTGGGAGTTTTGGGAAAAAATAAGAATCCCAAAAAATGTTGTTAATGCACCACTATTTTCAAACACATACAACGTCGCTCAGAAATTTTTTCAAATGCACATTCTTCAGCCAATGTTGAAAAGGTGTTCTCCATACAAAAACTAATAAAAACAACATGTCGAAATAGACTTCAATTAGAAACAATTTCCTCTTTAATAAGAACTAGGGATTATCTTAATTCTAATGGTCAATGCTGTCATAACATAATAATAATAGATTGGCGCTTCAACATATGTTAGTGTTTGGCCGATCTTCTCCTCCGATTTGTGGCGTGCGCCGACTACGAAGGGCGATTGTATTTTTATGAGAAGCTGTTTTTGAAGGCAAAAATACACTCGGTGCAAGAATGATAGAATACATACTATTTCTCTCAATCGTGCATTCGGAGGTTTGCCATTGCCTGTCGAGGGGCGACCGCTGTTAAGAAAAAACCTCTTTTATACATTTTTTTGCGGCTTGAACCCAGGCGCTGCGGAGTGGAAGCGCTGTCATAACACAACATTGATAAAAAGTTCTGACACAGTTGAAACTACGAGTAATTATTTACTTTAATTTTCTGGAACTTACTGGCAACTTTGTAAATTTAAAAATATTCAATCATTGTAAATCCTTATGTTAATATACATTTATGTACTTACATACGTGCATTTAAAATCATAATATATTATGTAAAAGTCTGTAACGTTTGATGTTAATGAAATAAAGGTAATATTGTTTCTAAATTTTTAGAAACTATTTCAACTTTACTAGGGACAATAATTAAATACGAGTTGTACACAATAACTAAATATTAGAAAAATAATAGTAATCAAAATTTGGTACAATTTCAATTACATTTTCAAACGAAATCGGAAAATAAAATTATCAACACTGGTGTATACTTCGACTACTCTATGGCCTACTCTAAAATAAGTTTCTTGTATTGTAGATGCAGCAGGTAAAACTTAACAAATCGAGAGCAAAGGTTTTAGTCGGTTACAGAGTTTAGTCCTGTGCGGTTACGTTTAAGGTATGAACTGGTGGTGCAAACAAATCGCGGAGGCAATTACATGCAACGAGGACAAGAACGAATTAGGCGAATAATTACGATTAGGATGTTCTCAGCTATGCTATTAAAGAGACGAAGTACTTAATGTTTATATTGCAAACTACTATAGCTGGAGCATAAGTACGGTCGTTTGATGTAAGAAACATAAATCTTAATAAAAGAAAAGTGAAGATTCACAAAGGCATTCTTTCTGAAAAGTGAAATTTTTCTGTATGTATTTGTTTGGGAATATATAGAATACCTCTGTGTATAAGGATATACATATACCTTTATATTAAAAAGAATAAGAGAAATATGCCACTCAAATAAAAAAAAAATGTAAAAGTTGCTTTTTATTTATATGGATCCAAAGTTGTTACTTGTGTTGTGTACCTACCACAATTCATTAAACAAATTTACCTCATCGTTAGGCGGCTATGTGGACAACAGTTTTAGCCGATTTCAACATATAAATTATAAATACATACATATATACAGTGACAAGAAATAGTTATAACGAAAATATCTATCATAGCGATAAACGCGTGACAACAAATAATTTTTCGTTACTGTGTAGTAGTGGTGGCGGCTCCAGTTAAGACAACTCCCGCGGAAATAGTATTGACGCTGACACTCGCTCAAATTGCGGTTGTTACGAGCACGCTGACGAGGTCCATATTGTTGACAGCGCCTGTGGCGTCGCTGTTAGCTGCCTAAAGCCAAACACTTGTCAGTCAACCAAGTAACTTAACCAACAAATAAAAAAAAAAATATTATAAACCAACTGCCGAAATGCGGATTGTTGTCGATATGTATGTTTACCTACATATAAACAGCTAGAAGCGTGTGCGTGTCGCGGTTTAATTTTTTGCCAATAAGGTAGGAATTTCGTATGCTTTATGGTGCGAATAGTGCTCGTTAATGGTTCGTATACATTTCTATTTGTCGAGTGCGCCTGTGATTTGCAACAACAATTGACATAAAGGATCCCATATTTAAATTAAAGTGGACTATTTTTTATATTTTTTTTGTCTTCTCAATGTAAACAATTCAATTAAATTATAAAGCAGAATTTCGCTCAAATAAACTTAGTAAGTATCCCAAACTTTCACTTAGTTCGTAATCTTTTATAAAGCAATAAAAAGGAGTGCAAAATTTTGTAAATTCATTAGTTCGTCACTACCATGTCAAACTATCGAATGTGAAAATGGGTACTTTTCAGGAGAGCAATAAAACTGCTGTAAAAAATGTTGTTGTCATTAAAAAAAAAGTGGGATTCGACACTTTGTAAAAGCCAGTATCCTCTGCTTCTAAGAAGACCATTAATTTGACGGCTTGCCAACTCACCTATCATTCTAAACGCATGCGCAAGCTATATCGTAATTGAGAAAGCATTTTTGCACATTCGATAGTTTGACACGGTAGCGACGATATCTTAAAATCTTTTTTTGCGTACATAAGACACCTCAAGCTTTCAATCCGACTTGCGCAATTGCTAAAGTACTTAATTTTTTAATTAAAACTTTATTTCATTAAAACTTTAAATTAATTAAAACTTTATTTCATTCGCAAAAATCCTTATCGCGCAGTGGATATCGACCTTAAATGTTCAACGCGTGCTCGTTTTGCGATGCGTTTTAAATTGTAAAGTATTGTTCATGATGCAATAATGAAAGGTGTTGTCCATTGGCAACTTCTCGCTAAAATCCGCCATCCACGGATTCTAGTAAAAAAAATCCTCCATCCAGGCATTGGAGCCTCCGATATCTAAAGCCATATCCACTAGGTCTACTTCTAAAAATAGTCAAACCGTTGATTTAACAGTGTTGCCATCAACATCTCAAGCTGCACTGTCTAACTTAGTTCCTCCGAATAATTCGGAGCCCCGCACATCAGACATCATTACCAAAAAGTTGATTGTAATTCCTCCGAGAAGATCAATCTTTGTCTCTAGATTTGCTAAAGATACTTCTTCGGATTATATAAAGTCATACATATCGACTAAAATTAGAACTAAAGATGTATTTATTCGTAAATTTAATTTTAAATACAATCGCGATATTTCATCTTTTAAAATTGATGTAGCTTCCGAAGATTGTGATTCACTACTAAATAGTTCATTTTGGCCGACCGGGGCGTTGTTCGCGAGTTTGAGTATAAACCTAATAAAAGTAATAATAACGTAGCTAAAATTTCTAATCTTAATTCGGATTCAAAAAACTAACTCGCAAGTCTAATTTAAGTATTTACTATCAAAACGTTAGAGGTTTGAATACCAAATTAACTGACTTATATTTAAAAGGTTTTGACTGCAATTATAACATTATTTCCTTGACCGAAACATGGCTCAAACCTCATATTTTTAATTCCGAAATTCTTCCAAATGAATATCATTCATCGATACCATCCGAGGAAGTTAGTCTTCCTGTCATTGAATATACCGAATTTAAATGTATACGTGTACAGGCTGGAAAGACTTATATTTATTTAGCTCTTTGCTACATCCCTCCTAATTCTGCCGTATCAGTATATATGTAGCTAGTTTCTTTACATTTCATGGAACATCATTGACACCGATGTTGTACCAGTTTCATCTAGAGATAGTTACAATGTATTTCTGAAGGAAATGGCTGAACTTTGCCTCAAACAAATAAATATATGTGACCTGGTCTAGGGAAAGGGGGCTTAGGTGTCAAAAAATCAATTTTCACTTTTTGGTTGATTCGGATGGAAGATGAGATGCTTTTTCACGTGGTGAAAAGCAGAAAATCCTAACTTGCTTAGAAGTGTACTAAACATTTTTTTTAAATTTTAAATTTTTGAATGTTCCACACTAGCAACTTACACGATGAACTATAATAATATTCCGACCAACAACAACACTTACTGGACCAACAACAACACTTACTGGACGTCCGGCGCGGAGAACAATTAACGAGATAATGAGAAACTGACGAAACGAGTTGCTTACTTTTAACAGCTTTTTCACAGAAAACTAGTTTTCGCACGTAAGCTCCCTTTTCGTAGACCAGGTCACATATGTCCAAATAAGTTTGGAAAGGTCTTGGATCTCGTTTACGTTGATGATGTTCCGAAGGCCTCTATTAATCGGTGTGATCCCCTAGTTTTGCCGGAAGATGCATACCATCCTGCTCTTGAGTTAAGCTACGAAATCATAAATGAAACACATAATAATAAGTCAAGTTCAAGTACTAGATATGTTTTTGCGAAAGCAAATTTCAGGAAAATTAACAAAGAACTTTCAAAGTTATCTTGGCCAATATATAGAGATGACGTGGAGCGTAGCGTTGAGCACTTTAATGATACTATTTTCAATTTGTTTCGAAAGTATTTACCAAAACGTAATATTGTTCATGAAGAACCAACACAATTATCGTTCACTAAAGAGCTTAAAAAATTGAAAAATAAAAAGTCGCACTCTTTTAAACTGTATAAAAGAAGGGGCATACACAGTGATTACCTAAGGTACTCAGTTTTGCAGCATAGCTACTTTGCATTAAATAAGAAATGCTATAATTCATATTTATGTAAAATTAAGAAGAATTTAATTAACAATCCTAAATCATTTTATGGTTTCGTAAATTCAAAGCGTAAGGCACATGGTTTTCCGTCCGCTATGCATTATCGCAACACTGTATCTAGCGACAGCCAACTCATTGCCAACATGTTTGCTCGCTTCTTTAGGTCCAATTATTCTGTAGACTTCCCTATAAGTGGAGACTATCCGTACGAGCTTTGTCAAATCAACTCTGCTTATATTCCGGTAATATCTTCCGATGAAGTTTTACACTATTTAAAAACCTTAAAAGCGTCATTTAGGCCTGGACCTGATCATATTCCGACCTGTTTTCTTAAAAACAGCGCTGAGAACATTACTCTATTCAATTTGTCACTTAAACATGGCGTTTTTCGGTCAGCGTCTTTCATAATACCACTTCACAAAAACGGCAGCAGGTCCTCTATAGAAAACTATCGAGGCATAGCGAAACTCTCCGCTATCCCCAAATTATTCGAAGCAATTATTATTAACCAGCTGACATATTCTATATCTTCTTCAATTACACAATCTCAACACGGGTTTTCTAAAGGAAAATCTGCTATGACTAATTTATTGGAGTTTACAACTCATGTCTCAAACGGTTTTAGAGAAAATGCTCATACCGACGTAATATACACCGATTTCAGTAAAGCTTTTGACAAAGTATGTCACTCGTTACTCATCCGTAAACTCGACCTAATCGGCTTTCAGCCCAGTCTTCTTCAATGGATCTCATCTTACCTCTCTGATAGAACACAAAGAGTTATTGTTAATAATTGTTCTTCCAACATCATTAAAGTTTCTTCAGGAGTTCCTCAGGGAAGCCACCTTGGTCCGATTCTGTTCTTGATATTCATTAATGATATTTCTTCTATAATAAAACATTCAAAAATTTTAATGTATGCCGATGATGTGAAACTTTTTAAAACATTGTCCTCTATCGAAGAAAGGTCTTTGTTACAAGGGATCTGAACAACGTGGTTAGTTAGTGTAATACAAACTATATGCCATTAAACCTTCAAAAATGTAAAGTTATGTGTTTCTCCCGAGGGCTGTTCATCCAGCTGTTTATTCAATATCAAATTATAATCTGGAGCAGGTATCCAATTTGGTCGATCTTGGTATCACAATGGATTCCAAAATCAATTTCAACCATCATATTAATGTTACAGTCAATAAAGCCAAAGGCGTTTTTGCATTTGTAAGGCGATGGTCAAAAGAGTTCAAAGATCCTTATGTTACAAAAGCTCTTGTTACCAGTTTAGAAAGACCTATACTAGAATACGGATCTATTGTTTGGAATCCCCGCTACCAAGTTCATTCAGAAAGGATTGAGTCAATTCAAAAACAATTCTTGCTTTTTGCATTGCGTAATTTTAACTGGGATTCAGATTACAATCTCCCCCCTTACACAAGTCATCTAAAGCTCATAAATTTGCCTACACTCGCAAGTCGTAGAGAAATGCTAGGTATAATATTTATCGTAAAATTAATGCCAGGCTTGATTAATAGCCCGGCCCTCCTGGCTGAGGTGAATTTTAATGTTCCTTCTCGAGTGTCAAGACACTTTCGACCTCTATTTCTAAAGCCATGCAAAACTAATTGGGAACTAAACGAATCATTCCGTGGTTTATGTCAAGATTTTAACTGTCATTCCAGCACGTTTGACGTATCGGACTCGATTTTTACCATAAAGAAAATTATTTTTTCCACTCTCAATAATTGAAATACTATCTTTAGCATATCCAATTAGGTGATGAATTTGATTCTGTAGCTGAATAGTTTTAGATCTCGACACTTAACAAACTCCTGTTTCCACTACTCGGCACCAAAAAACTAAAAAAAAACAAGGTTCCGTACGTCATGCGGACTGCGCCCCTCGTGTCGGTTGGGCGGGAATGGAGGGTAAAAAGCCGTTGGGATTAATTAATTAATTAATCTTGAACTATCTTAGGCGAAACTGTGTTGTTTCTCTTTCACTGAAATGTTCCCAATATAGTACTAAAAAGTTCTAAACAAGCTACATTGATTCAGTTTTCGTTGTTCGCTTTGTTCTAATTTCGGGAAATTGAGTCAGAATTGTAATAAAGCTCAAATGTTTTATAATTAAATTTTAAATTGGCAATTATTAGGTCGTTTCCGTGGCATTTTCCTGGTCCACCTGTGCCTGTTTCGCTTTTCGTTACAGATTCGCTTTGACAGATAAGATGAAATGTAGGAAAAAGCACAGAGAATCGTGTTAGCTGAAGCGCGAAGCGAAAACATGGCCAATTTCCTTTTTTTTGTGCGCGTTGACCATCAGCTGGTTTAATATTTGTTTTGTGTCGTCCAAATTCGAGTTTTCATGCATAAATTTCAATTACACTGCTGATATTTTCAAAATTAAATACAGTGCTATCTCGGTAAATCGGACAGCGAGAATCTTGAGGCCGTGCGGATTATTCGAGTGTCCGGATCATAGACGGCATGAAAACAAATTAGTATTCGTCGTTGTTTTTTTTTTATCATACGACCGACATTCACCAGTAAGTGGCCTCGTAAGTGATTCTCGTGCGTATGGTTCAAATCCTCTGGGTAGCAGCCAAACAAACACCCGTTTGGGAGCGAGCTGAAGTGAGAAGGTGTAAAACTTCGCGTGCGCTGGTTTTGGGTCCCGCCACGTTAAAACTCCGTCCAATGAAAAGTCCAGAAAGCCTCGGATTGGACCCACTTTGATGACGACCACGGCAAACGTATGAAGGACTATGATTTTAGGGTATACACCTGGAATATCTGGATCCTTATGGCAGGAGAGAGACTCCGTCACCGAGTACTGGCGTTCACCCCGGTGGACGAACGTCTAGCCACAATTAGTGTTGCCATGAGTTAAGATTTATCTTGAAAATGAAAATTTTTCGGGCTGTTTTTTATTAAGCAAAATTTTACACTGAAAATATCTTCAAAATTAAGATTTTCGTGTATGATGTAAAATTTTTAAATTTCAAGTTAAAATTGTTAACTTATTTATAGTATCCTTGCTACTTCATTGTAAGCAGCAAATGAAGGAAGAAGAAAAATGAAGTATGAAATCCCTTACTATATTATTTGCCTTCTTCACTCGCACAGTAAAACATATATATGTACATATATCTTTATAAAATAATATCCATGAAAAAATATCAATAAAAAATCGAATTTAAAAGCCAAAATTGTTATGGAACTTTGTCGAATTTTCTTAACTTTTGTACAAAGACTGATGTTTGGACTTACACGGGTTTTGGTAGATGGCGAGCTATTCTTTCATAAAAAATAACAAGTAATTTTTAAACAAAAAACACAAGTGACTTCAAATCGCATATAAATATTGATCGTTAATTTCTTCATGATTCAATGACCGGATATAAACCAAACTAGTATGGGGCCACCCTTGAGGTACCACCTTTCCGATAAGAAGGAATTATCGAAATCAGTTCAAGTGGTCCAAAGTTATGCGGTAACATATATACATAAAAAAAATATTCGGGCGAATCGATCAACTCTCCTTTTTTGAAGTCGGTCAAAACTTGCGAAATGTCGCATCCCTATTTATATTTTCGCCAGTGTATATGTACATATGTAAACTGTGCTACACATTTTGTGTTGACACGAGGCAATATTCATTTTAAGTTTAAGTTGCTATAAAAAGGACTTCATAACTTGAAATTGGTAATTTTTTCAACGAACATAATAATGGCTATTTACAGCCGTAAAGCCAATAGAGAATTTCTTTTAAGGTATTTTTGAATGAAGATTTTTTGGAAAAAATTAAGATTTTTAGGGGACTTTCTCTGGCAACACTGGCCACAATCCGCATCAAAGCGAGATTCTTCAACATCTCGCTCATCTGCGCACATGCACCGACGGAAGAGAAGGGTGGGACGTCCAAGAATCTATCTATGAGCGCTTGGCCCGTACATATGAGCGCTGCCCCCGTAATGATATCAAAATCGTGCTCAGCGATTTTAATGCCACTGTCCTAAAATTTAGCCTCCACGTACGTACACTCTGAGGGCCAAACATCGTCCGAGTCGATGTAGCCAAGATACACACCCGACTCTTATCAGCAAAAAATGTGCGCCCAACAATGCTGCAAAACAAGCTGCAAAAGGAGTTGGCTTTCAGCGAGCCCGAAAGAACAACTGGTACGTTGAGGAATGTCAAGAGGCCACAGAGAAAAAAAACGCCTATAGCGCCACGCTGCGATCAGGCGCAACGCGAGCCATGTGGGACCGTTTTGGGAACTGAAGAAGGAAGATACACGTATTTGCCGCAATAAGAAGAGAGAGGCCGAAATAGGTGAATGCGAAGAGCTTGAGATGCTGGCCGATAGGAAGAACTCCCGAAAATTTTATCAGAGAGTTACGTGACTTACGGGAGCTTTCAAGACCAGGGCGAAGTCCTGTAAGAACAACCATGGCGACATAGAGACTGATGTCCAGAACGTACTTAAATTATGATTATGGTTGTGGTTTTCCACCCTACTGAATGGCAGCAGCACGGTTGCCATTTAATTCTTTTTTATGTACCAAATCGTGTACCAAAACAAAAAAATTGTACCAAATTGGTTTCAGATATAGATTAAATTATTAAAACTAGTGTCGCCCAGTTGTCGAAATTCGACATCTTTTTTCATACACTTTTGAACTTTACCTGTCACCAATACTAAATCCTTTATGCGAATTGCTATTTTGACGTCCACCAGCATAATTTATAGCCAATTTACAGGAAAACTTCAAATCGAATTATGAACGTTAATACCGGATTGATTAATGCTAATTCTACAAAGTCTCCTCCTTAGTAGCTTTTGCAAATAGACTGAAAAAGGAACCCCGATTTTCATTTATAAAAAATATGCATATATATTTGTATGTATAGATGAGATGTTCATCACTAACTAATATCTCAAACAATTCAGACTGTAAATAAGCCCGTAAATACGTAGGTACGGTATTGACAACGTATGTTGCTGTGTAAAATTTCATGATGTCGGCATAAGCATTCCAGAGATAAGCGATATGAGAATTGCGGTTTTTACTGGCGCTACCATGCCCCCTATTCCAAAATCTACCACTTTTCGCCGTAAATACGGTATTGACAAAATATGTTGCTGTGTCAAATTTCAGGACGTTAGCATAAGCGGTTGTAGAGATAAGCGATATGAGAATTGCCGTTTGTATGGGCGGTGAAAATCTATCACGTATTGACAACGTATGTTGCTGTGTCAAATTTCAGGATGTCAGCATAAGCAGTTCCAGAGATAAGCGATATGAGAATTTCAGTTTGCATGGGCGGTGCTACGCCCTCTTTTCCTTCTTACACTTTTCGCCTTAAGTACGTTATTGATATCATAAATAGCTGTTTCAAATTTCAGGACGTTAGCATAAGTGGTTCCAGAGATAAGCGATATGAGTATTTCAGTTTGTATAGGCGGTGCTACGTCCCTTTTTCCAAATCTACCGCATTTCACCGTAAGTACGGTATTGAAAACGTATGTTGCTGTGTAAAATTTCAGGATATCAGCATAAACAGTTCCAGAGATAAGCGATATAAGAATTTCAGTTTGTACGGGCGGTGCCACGCCCCTTTTCCAAAATCTACCATATTTCGCCGAAAGTACGGTATTGACAACATATGTTGCTGTGTCAATTTTCGGGACGTTAGCATAAGCGGTTGTAGAGATAAGCGATATGAAAATTGCCGTTTGTATGGGCGGTGCCACGCCCCCTTTGCAAAATCTATCACGTATTGACAACGTATGTTACTGTATCAAATTTCAGGATGTCAGCATAAGCAGTTCCAGAGATAAGCGATATGAGAATTTCAGTTTGCATGGGCGGTGCCACGCCCTCTTTTCCTTCTTACACTTTTCGCCTTAAGTACGTTATTCATATCATAAATAGCTGTTTCAAATTTCAGGACGTTAGCATAAGTGGTTCCAGAGATAAGCGATATGAGAATTTCAGTTTGTATGGGCGGTGCCACGCCCCTTTTCCAAAATCTACCATGTTTCGCCGAAAGTACGGTATTGACAACATATGTTGCTGTGTCAATTTTCGGGACGTTAGCATAAGCGGTTGTAGAGATAAGCGATATGAGAATTTCAATTTGTATGGGCGGTGCCACGCCCCCTTTCCAAAATGTACCACTCTTCGCCGTAAGTACGGTATTGATAACATATGTTGCTGTGTGAAATTTCTGGACGTTAGCATAAGTGGTTCCAGAGATAAGCGATATGAGAATTTCAGTTTGTATGGGCGGTGCCACGCCCCCCTTTCCAAAATCGACCACTTTTCGCCGTAAGTACGGTATTGACAACATATGTTGCTGTGTCAAATTTCAGGACGTCAGCATAAGCGGTTCCAGAGATAAGCGATATGAGAACTTCAGTTTGTATGGGCGGTGCCACGCCCCCTCTTCTAAAATCTACCAGTTTTCGCCGCAAGCACGATATTGACAACATATGTTTTTGTGTCAAATTTCAGGTCGTCAGCATAAGCGGTTCCAGAGATAAGCGATATGAGAATTTCAGTTTGTATGGGCGGAGCCTCGCCCCCTTTTCTAAAATCTACCAGTTTTCGCCGTAAGCACGGTATTGACAACAAATGTTTTTGTGTCAAATTTCAGGTCGTCAGCATAAGTTGTTCCAGATATAAGCGATATGAGAAATGCAGTTTGTATGGGCGGTGCCACACCCCTTTTCGAAAATCTATCACTTTTCGCCGTAAGTACGGTATTGACAACATATGTTGCTGTGTCAAATTTCAAGGCGAAATGAGAATTTCAATTTGTATGGGAAGTGCCACGCCCACTTTCCCAGTACCTACCATTTTTCACCGTAAGTAGGGTATTTACAATCTATGCATCTTTGCTAAGTTTTAGTTCCCCAGCTTAATTGGTTTTAGAGATATAGTGATTTTCACATTTTAGTCTATATGTCAGATGCCACGCCCCCTATGTTTTGGGGTTAACATTTCTGGATTAGAGGATGTCCTTTAAATGGGTGTATCTTTCATTGAAATCGAGCGAACGGTGCCTTCAAAAAAGGGATTGCAAAATTTTCTTGTGGCGTATTTATATATAGATATTTTACATACAGGGTGTCCTAGAAGTAACGTGCCAAACTTTAGGATAAGGTAGGTGGGGGGGTGAGCTCACTGATAAACAAAAAATTTTCAGGTAAAAGTGTCACCGTTTTTGAAATATTTACATTTTTTCGAATTTAAAAAAAATCGTGCCTTTTCATGTGTTTTCTTTAACTGCAACTACAAACCGGGCAATACTTAGTAAATTTTTTATGTAAAATACTTCCAGATAGTTGCCTCTCCATACTCAAATGCAATGTAGTTAAAATAAATTAAGGAACCATCATAAAATTAGGACTATTTCTGGATTTTTAACTTTTTTGATATTTTCTTCCCCAACTTTGACTATCTCGGGTGAAAAAAAAAATGTACTGAGCTATAACTTTACATTACATAAAAAAACTGCTCATTTAATAAAGATTTCAGAAAGGTGCCACACTTACTGTTTTGAATAGAAAAAAAAAAGTTATAGCCGCTTTTGTGGGTAAAGGACTGAGACACGCTAGAATGTATTTAATAGATTTAAATTGAATTTGCTCTTGTTACCGTCAAATGACATGCTAAATAGTACAAAGGTACATTATTACCTGCTCCTGACATTATTTT
>NW_023458569.1:2434817-2439501 GCF_013731165.1 Rhagoletis pomonella | reverse complement strand
TATTAAATTTTTCACTTGATTTAATACGAACATTTTTAAATGGTAATCAAATAAAAAATTTTCATTTTTACAACGCGTTTTTTTCTCAGTGTACGGGACATTTTTTTTTGTGTGCCGGAATAATCAAAACGATTTATGGACTTTACCAAAAATTGCCAGATGGCCGAATTTTGTATACTAATTTTACTGTACTATTGTTGCAAACAGTATTTCCATTATTAAATGTGAGATGGTAGAATTCAAAATTTATCGCAAAAATTCGATAGTTGTTTTAGAACTGTAGCCCGTAGTGCTGCCACTGCAATTCAAATATTTCCAGTATTCGAATATAAGATAACTCTAATTTCATCTAAGTAATTTTGTAGAAGTGTCATTAGTGCTGCCACTGAAACTCGAAGGGTTTTTATAATTACGCACATGCCAAACATAATTAATTTTTTCTAGAAATGCAAATAGATGTTCGGTTGCAAAAGTTACCAAAATGAAATAAAAGTTACCAAGTTACCAAACCGCTTAAGAGTTACCAATTTTGGTAGAAAGTTACCAATTGTGGCAACCATGGTTGAAATACATTTGTACGCACCTACTTACATACATACATACGTATGTACTACTTGCTCACATGCCATCAAATTGGAATCTGTTTGCATAGCTCTCACTCCCTCTTCCTAGCAATTTTCTCATGTGTTAGCGCGCCTGCAGGAGTGTTGTCTATTAATTAGCATAATAATAGCATAGCGCACGGCGCATGTTACAACCTAACACTCACACTCTCACCCTCACATACTCACACCGCACACGGCTCCCTCTTATGCGAAATTGTGCGTAATTGCAACTCTTACTTTTGCGAAATTTTTCAAATCAATGACAATGAATTTGCTGCAGCGCATTTTTGCCCTCACACACACACACACACCCGCATACATCCTTTCAAAGTGCCTACCCTGCAGCAAATCAAACTGGTTCAGAACTTGCGCTGAGCTAGCCTGAAAAGGGACGGTACTGGTTCTTCATCTATCCCAACTCAATGCTTTCAACTGTCTTTTTTAACATGGCGATGTCCTATGAAGTGACAATTGTCACCCTCTGCAGAACTTTTGAACTTGTTCTGAGCTGACTCTGGCTTAGATGGTTCTGAGACAGTTCATATAACGACAGTTCTTAGATAGTTCAAAAAGGGTCACCTCTGGGCTAGAAAAAATGTGGTGAGTTTTGAGCTGGTTCTAATAAGTATAGTATAGAGCATTTTCTTTAAATAAGCACGCATACAATTTTGTAAATAAAAATACTTCATTTTATGTTTAAAGAGCTATTTGTTTTGCACTAATTTACTTTTTGAGGCAAACTGTGCTTTAAAATTAGGAACATAAAGTGTCAATTATTCCTTTATTTTCTAAAACCGTTATTCTTAAAAATAATTTATATTTGTTACGTATAATGGGTATTTCTGGGATACCTATAACTAAACATCTGAACTAAGTCGTGTAAAAAAATGAGAAAAACGGTGATATATTGAATGCTTATTTGTGATAACTCAGTGTTAAATTGCATTAAATTTATTGAAATGTAATACATAGACTTTCCGGCATCTAATAAGAAATATAGAATTTTGAATATTCACAATAGTTTTCATGCTAAATGTTTTTTCGTAAATTTTTTATTTAAGGATGGCTCATAAGTATTATAACATAAACAAATAAATTCACGTTTCTAACTGTGATGGAAATTTAGTAGAATTCTAGAAACTGTTATAAAAACTTCAATATTTTAAATCAGAGTTTATAAGGATGCCGTTCTATAGCCCATTAAATTTTAGTATAATTAATCGCGCTGATTTTTTATAACTCTTTTTACGCACGCTGTTGAAGGCATTCTCATGTTTAAATATTTTCGTTTAAGATGCAAGATTACACTTTACTACACTAAAATTTGATGGGCTACAAAGCAGAATACTCGAAATATTTATAAAAAAATGTACGATTAAAAAGTTTGAGATTTAAAGACAGTTTTTTAGAGTTCTGCCAAGTTTGCAGCACAGTTAGGAACTTGAATTTAAATAGTTTATTGAGTATGAGACATAGTACTTAAATACAAACTTAACGAAAAATATTTAAAATGAAAAACTTTGAAAAAAAATCACTGCATACGCATCGGGTGCTCATTGATATATTTACGTATGTACAGTATCGTTCACATCAATAGCACCCCCATTTCAAAGTGAAATTGTTTACCACTTTAATTTATTTATTTTTTTAATCTGATTAAGAGGTCAAACGTTTTGATGAAAAATCGTTAAATTTAACCTTGTTTTGTATAAAGTTTTAAAACACGGTTTATATTATTTTGTTTTAAGCATGATCATATTTTTATAAAATAATATAAACCGTGTTGCTGACCGAATTGTGGCAGAACGAACTGCTATTAAGTTCAGGGTAACCGGTTGGTATCACTTTGGAGTTCTGAAGGACTTTGACTTCGCCCTGAACACATAGCTTACAGTGCTTCCAAAATGGCTCCCAGAAGCTCTACCTCAAGAGAGGACTGGGTAGGGCGGGGTTACTTATAGAAGGGAGCGGTAAACTTCTTCACGGATGGATCGATACTTAGCCACGGTGATGGTGGAGGTTTAATCTGCCGAAAACTCTTCACCAAAATTATGTTCAAGCTTCCGGACTTCTGCAGTGTCTTTCAGGTGGAAACAGCTGCCATCAAAGAAGCGGTAGTCTCACTGATAAAGGTCGGGATGGTGCGCTCGAAATCGGTAAAGGAATGTCTGACCTCTCTATCACTCGCGTCGGAGTACTTCTTAATAACGCTATTTTAGGTGCCGCGTCCAATCGACATCTAGTGACTAGAGGTGTCAAACTATCGATAGTCACACCATCGATAGTTTTGATAGTTTTCAGAAAAACTATCAATATTCACGATAGTCTCGAAAAAAAACAAAACTATTGGTAGCGCTATCGATGGCGCTAAATCAGTTAGGTTGCTTTGTTTTTAAAGGATCATAGTGAAATAAATATTATCTTATAAAGTTATAATCATTCAAAACTAAGTAACTGCTTAGCCGAAATACTTCTCTTTTTAGAAAGTTCAAAAACAAACACAAGTTATACAAACAACAGGATTCACCATTAACACATGTATGTATGTTGGCCTAAATGCATCGGCATCACACTAAAAAACAAAATTTTTAATTCAAATTAAAAACTTCAGGTATTACCAACAACAGTTCGATATTCCTACTAAACTATCGATATTTTTGATAGTATAAGAAAAAACTATCAATGAGTATTGATAGTCTAAAAAAAATGAAACTATCGATACTATCGATAGTGCCATCGATAGTTTGACAACTCTACTAGTGACCCATCTTTACCCCTTAAAGGTGCCGAAAAACAAGTGTGGAACGTTGGAACCTATTATCTCAATCAAAGCTGGTTTTTTATTCACCCCGTTTACACAGGCAAATCTCAGAATATTATGGTGATCTCGTTTCTTCCAAAAAACGTTGCCCTCCTCCGTTGCTAAATGTGTTTGATGTTACACTCAACCCTGTAATTTTGCCTTCGTTTCCTTTCTAGCTCACGCATTTGGTAATATTGTCGTTTTAAATAACCATCTTATCTTCAGGGCAACCGTCTGCTCTTACAAAGCTTCACAGGGCAGAGAATGTGCCTTTTTTTGTCTTACAAGAGTGTGACATTTTAGGAAACAAACACACAATTTTCGCACCCTTTGTGTTTAATTTAGAATCGAACACGAAAAAAGAAAGGGGCAATCAAAAGGCGGCATTTTTTAGTAGAAACGAAATCACCATTAGCTGCCAAACACACCTATCCTCAATCAAAAAGAAGTTTAAAGAAAATGCCTAATGAAATGGTTCACCGCATCTTATTCCAGCTATTTCATAGTTTCAAAATCCGCTCCGAAGGCAATCCTACCAGATCGTTTAGCAGTTTTTTCAACAATTAAGGCGGATCTCCGTAGCATGCGTATACGTATGCGTGCGTTTGACAGAAAAACTGAATACAGTATATTTTGCTTAGCTCCCCATCTTTCTTTGCACGAAAAACTTGTGCACTTAACCGAAAAAAGCACTTAAGCGAATTTACTTTACTACTTCAATGAGGAAGGTATCCGAATCCCTATGAAACCAAATAATGGAGGAGCACTTACCACGTAGAAATTACTGCAAGCGAAATTTTTACCGAATGGTATCTAATTATCTATATAATTACATTCATTGATAGCCATTTTCGTTGTTCTGCGAGATGAGCAAAATAAATAAAAGCTTGTAAAATTAGGTAATTGTAGGGCCAGTGCAGGTAAACCTAATACTTTCTTTGATAGTTAATAATAGTTGCACAATTTTTAAGGCAGGTATCGCCAATGTGCAGGTATGTTGAATGCACCTATCGGAGGAGTTTCCTTATAAATGTTAAAAATAATGCCGCTAATGCGCATTTAAAGGTAGGTATCTTAAATGTGCACTTAAGCATAAAGGCAGCAAAGCAAAATATACTGTATACAAATTTTTATGGCAGCACCTACATAGCAACGCATGAAAATGTAATAAAATTGTATGAATTTTGATTTCTAAGCATAAATGTCAAACGCACGCATACGGATACGCTTGCTATGGAGGTCCGCCTTTACTTTTTTCGATCTTAAAATATTTTTT
>NW_023458569.1:2434272-2434807 GCF_013731165.1 Rhagoletis pomonella | reverse complement strand
TTTGTATGTACGCGTAAGTCTTAGTAGTAAAACAACGGAAAAAATGAGTTTGAGAAGTAAACACGACGAAAATCGGTGAAATGTGCCCCTTGTGAAAAAAAAAATTGTTTTTAGCAATCATCAAAGTACATGATGCAAAAAAGAAGGTGATGTACATAGACAACTTCTCGCTCCAAATCCGCCATGTTGGCTACCTTAGAAAACCCGTGTGATCTGATTTCTCATTTTGAGAGGGATTTTGCTGAATAGTAGTAAAAAGTTGACGAAATACTGAGTAGGCAACACTGCTTCATTGTTCGAAGTTTGCTTTGTTCATATTCGCTGTCATTTGTTTTATTGATTTCGTGAATTTGTGTAAATGTTTTATTAAATCCAATTATTCCTCAATTAAATTATAATTTCACTTCTATCAACACGTTCAAGTAAGTTGTAAGCGAGTCTTTAATTACTTATTTCACAGAAAACTATTAATAAGTAGCCCTATTACATAAGCTGACCAAACGTCCTCCTTTGAGGAGGATTGTCCTCCTCAAAC
>NW_023458569.1:2409487-2434172 GCF_013731165.1 Rhagoletis pomonella | reverse complement strand
CCTGAAAATTTTTTGTTTATCAGTGAGCTCACCCCCCCACCTACCTTGCCCTAAAGTTTGGCACGTTACTTCTGGGACACCCTGTATAATCATTGGTAATATAGTTAATAAACTAAATTCTCAAGTATTCAATGAACTTCTTGTAATGCTAGAACATACCTTTATTGAGTTAAATTCTCTCTAACAATGACCAAATATGCGTACTTTACTGGTTCAGTAGAGTTTTGCAGTTGTCCAAAAGCCTAGATGGTGTTTTGAAAGAGTCCATCATTGCCATCCTCGAGCATTTATTGTAGGGCTTCCGGAAGGATAACTTCCGTAGAATTTTGTCTGTAAGTTTGGTAACGGGATCCTTACAGGATGATTTTAAAACCATCAAGAGCCCTTGAAGGTCTCGTCTTCCTATACTTACTAAGTTTCTGAAACACAAAATACTCCAGCAAGCCTATTTGTCAATTAGTATTTTATGTTTTGATTCTCAGTGCTTTCATTGGGCAGGTGCGCATGTCTCGTATAACTACGGGGATCATTCGTACCTATTTAGCGGTACAACACCGATTTTGAAAATATTGTGCATATTGTCCCGCTGTATATTTTTTAAAAGGCGGTACGTATAAGTGTCCCGATTTTTCATATTTGTACCGATTAAGTCCAGATTTTCATTGTTTTATTTATTATTTAAAAATTGTACTTTGGCTCAAAAACAATTTTTTCGTACAAACCTGGCGGCACTTCCATTATCACAAAGAACGTTTTTATTTTCTATGATCTTTGGTTATGCTTTATATAAAATTTATAATTACATGTTGAGTTTTTTTTTTAAGAAACGAAAGTGAAATTATAGAGAATAACATTAATTCCCTCAAAAAATTCATGGATATGGAAAATATAAGCTGTGGAGACAGTGGAAAAAATATATGTACGTAAGTAGGGAAGAAACATTTCAGCGTTCTTTGGCTATTCCCCTTTCTATTATTTGATGTTTATTATTTTTTATGAAGATATAACAAAAACCATGTAAATCAAACTTTGCACAAAATTCGACAAAATTTCATCAAATTTTTGAGCTTTTTAATTACATTTCTTAGAAACATTATGAGTATTCAGTATTGTAGCCCATTCAGTTTTAGTAGTGAAGTGCAAATTTTAAGTACCTAGGACTTATCGTTGATCTTTGCTAATTTTTTTGTGGAAGATGATGCTCATTTCCTCCATGCAAAAAATTTTCTAACATACACTGAAGAGTAAAACTGGAACAATAGAACCGAAAGTTAAATTTGTGGTTATGTACTTTTTCAGTTTATTAACTTTAACAAAAAATTGCCAAAAATCAACGGTAGGTCCAAGCTACTTCGAACTTGCACTTTGTTATACTAAAATTTAATGGGCTACAAAAATTGCATGATCAAAAAAATTCTAAAAATCTGATTAAAAAGTTTAAAATTTGAATTAACGTTTGTTAGGTTAGGTTGATTGTGGCAGACCCCACCAGGGGTCTCACTTAGACATTAATTGGGTTGTCCATTGTGTTACCACATTTACACGAGTTCTTTGAACGGCAACTAAGATATTCTGTGTTAGTAACTAAGAGAAGCGCTGGGCGCTCAGAACAAAGTTCCACAGGCAGCTGATGTCCACTCCGGAGAGCTTTCCTGGAGTATGAAGAAATGAGCACCGAGGTGCTTAAACCTTAGTCTTGCGAATGCCGGGCAGCTGAGAAGGAAGTGCTGAGATGATTCCACCTCATATTCCAAACAGCTGCGACAGTAGGGATCTGTGACGATGTTAAGTCGCACCGCGTGGGTTCCTATAGGACAATGTCCGGTCAGTATACCTGTGAGAATTGAGAGGTGGCGCTTAGCCAGCTGCAGAAGCTCCCTTGATCGCCCGCGGTCGACAACCGGCCAGAATGACCTTGCAACTTTGCATGTCGGGGATTTTTCCCAGCGCTCGCTGAGCCGACTGTGAGCCCATCTGTCCAGAAGCAGGCCACAGGTTGCCAACGGAACTCCTACGCCCTCCCTATCCGGGGCAATGGCCTCGAGGGTGCCCTGCCTGGCCAATTCATCAGCCCTGCAGTTTCCAGTGATGTCACTGTGTCCCGGTACCCAAATCAGCTTGATTTGGGAGTATTCCGAGGCACTCGAGAGAGAGGTCAGGCATTCCCCGACCAGTTTCGATCGCTCCATAAGCGATCCCAGCGCTTTAATTGCCGCTTGGCTATCAGAGTAGATATTCACCCTCCTTGTTGGCAGGGGGTTGGTGCGTAGCCAATCGGCTGCCTCTTTTATAGCGGCCACCTCAGCTTGAAAGACGCTGCAGAGGTCCGGCAGTCTGAACATAAGATCTATCGAGTGTTCCCGACAGTAGACCCCTCTACCGACTCTCCCGTCTAGCTTCGATCCGTCCGTGAATATGTTAATTGGACTCCTGTTCCAGAGACTGCCATTATCCCATTCGCTCCTTGGAGTAATGTGCGTGGAGAAGGATCCGTTTGGGGCCAGCCTCGGAACACGCCAGTCCAATTCTTCCGGTAGGTCGAAACCTTGGAGAATCGTCGAGTGGCCGTGTACTGTGTTCAAACAGAACCCAGGGTTTTTGAGCCTAATGGCCGAGCGAACTGCCGCTACTTTTCCCGCGATATCACCAGGTGCGACGCTGAGCGCTAGAGTTGGAGTGGTCCCAGGAACTTGACCCTGTCAGAAAGAACAAGGGAAACACCTCCTATCGAGGGAAGCTGGGCATGAGGCACTTTATACCTCCTGGTGAACACTACGAGCTCCGTCTATCGAGGATTTATAGCAAGTCCACAGCTAGAGGACCAGTTTGTGACCAAGTTCAGGTACCCTTGCATGAGATCATACAGAGTGTCCAGGAACTTTCCTCTGACGATGAGGGCCACATCATCCGCATAGGCAATAACCCGGCCTCCAAGATGTCGTTTATTAGGACTATCCAGAGAAAGGGGGAAAGGACGCCTCCCTGCGGGGTGCCTCTCCTTACTTTACGCTGGTCAGAGGCAATTCCCCATTCCGCTATGACAGTTCTGTCGTACAACATGCGAAAGATGAGCCCAACTAAGTGGCTCTCGACTCCAAGCTTAGTTAGCGCTCTTACTATCGCCCCAGGTAACACATTATTAAAAGCCCCCTCGATATCAAGGAAGGCCCCGACTACAAAGTCTTTGTTCCTAAGAGACTCCTCTATGACTTTAACAATTGAGTGCAAGGCAGATTCCACGGATCTACCTTTTATGTACGCATGCTGAGAGAGGCTCAATCGCTCTCGAGGAATCCTGTATCTCATATACAGGTCAATGAGCCTCTCAAAAGTCTTCAGTAAGAAGGAGGAGAGGCTGATTGGCCTGAAGTCCCTCGGAGACACATGAGAGCTTTTTCCTGCTTTGGGGATAAAGGTGACCCTCACCCTCCTCCAGGCCCCCGGGATGTACCCCCTTTCTAGGCAGCTCGCATAGATTGGGGTGAGCCAGCGACACGAGACCTCGACAGCCTTTTGCAGCTGCGCAGGAATAATGCCATCCGGTCCCGGGGACTTGAAGGGCTTGAAAGAGTCAATCGCCCAAAGCAGTCGGCGTTTCTCCAGTAGTTCACCGGAGAATGTTGGGCAGCCAACCGTACCGACACCGGTAGGCTCACACGGTGTGGGGTTTGCTGGGAAATGAGTGTCAAGGAGTAGCTTAAGCGACTCCCCTCCGCTCATGGCCCAGTTTCCCTCTTCGTCCCTCAAGATTCCCAAAGGTACAGGACTCCTCGCAAGGATTCGCCTAAATCGAGACGATTCGTGACAACCTTCTACTACTTCGCAGAAATTTCTCCACGACTCAGTCTTGGCCTTTCTTATCTCGGACTTATATATACCCAGTCCGACCTTGTAGAGTTCCCAGTCGGGGTGTTGTCCACTCTTCCTGGCTTTGTTGAAAAGGCGCCTATCGACGCCCTAAGTTCCGAGAGCTCCATCGTCCACCATTTCGGTCGGACTTTGCCCGAGGGCCTGCTCAGCGGGCATGAGCTTTCAATGGCGCACCTACAGGCTGATGTAAATTTCTCTACCGAGTCCTCAATCGAGATTTCAGTGCTTAAGTTTACTGGAGGGGCCGCAATTTCTGGCTGTAGAGGTCCCAATTTGTTCTCCTAAAATTTCTATAGGGGATAATTTTAGGACGATCTTCGTCCAGATAAAACTGAATATATCTGTGGTCAGAGAAGGAGTGATCCTGAAGAACCCTCCAATCGGAAATACGGGATAGTAAAGAAGACGAAGCAAGGGTAAGGTCGAGGACCTCTTGCCTGGCCGCAGTGATAAAGGTCGGTTCGTTACCTCTATTACAAATACCTAAGTCCTCACTTAGAATATAATCAAAAAGAGACTCACCTCTCGCGTTGATGTCTGAGCTTCCCCAGCACGAGTGCCTCGAGTTTGCGTCGGATCCAATGATAATATCGACTTTTCGTCTCCTCGCTTCGGCTATGGTCTCACGCAGCAATAGTGGAGGTGGTTCCACCTCCGCCATATATGCGGAAACAAGCCAGAGCTCTCTGGCGCCGTCCTCCAAGCTAACCGTCACAATGTCCTCATTGCTGAAATTAGGTAAAATTAGTGCTTTGAATTCGTTTCTGATGAGCATACAGGATCTTGATCTACCTGCTTGTTTCTGCACCATCAGCTTAAATTTGGGCGTCCTTATCCCGGATATACTGTTACTACTCAGCCACGGCTCCTGGATCAGGACTACGTCGGCTCCACCTTGCTCAAGGTGGATGAGAAAGTTTGCGGACGCCGCCTTAGAGTGTTGGAGATTTATCTGCAGGATCTTCATCCTCCAAAGTTTTCTCCAGCCACGCCGGTTCGGCGTCCTCGTTGACCGAGGCTAGAAGCCTCTCTTCCTCCACCCTGTCATAAAACCGTCCGATACTGATGACGGATCCCTCGGTTGAGAGAGCGTCCCCAGCGCTTTCAGCTTCTGACGTGGCGGATTCTACCTCCATGCTCATGGGGGTTTCCTCCGCCTCGGGCTGGCCTATCATCGGCGCCTCCGGAGGTTGAGAGCCATCCCTCCTGGCATCGGATTGGTAGACCCTAAGAACTACCGTTTCGAAGCCATAAGTTATGACTCCCCCTGACTCAGCGAGTGGACCGAGGGACTCAGCGTTAAGTGAAATCAGCGCTTGCCGATGCGATTCCTCGGACCCCTCAAACCTGATAACCCTCCAGTTTTGCGTGGGCAATTGCAGGTTGCAGTACCGGAGGATTTCCTCTATCTCCTCTGGTGCGGAGGGCTCGGGGGGGAGCCAGACACGGGCACGTGGACGGGAAGTAAGGTCCTTCTCATCCACGGCTTCTAGCTTAGCACCCTTCCAAACCTCCCCCACCAGAGACACTGCAGCCTTATATATTGAAGCCGACCGTTCGTCGGCGCAAACAATTTTCTTATGGATGCCGTGATGCCATCCAGCATCCTCGCATCTTGGAGGTGGTCCAGAGCTTCCCCTAACCACACTTAAGAAGACAGAGGAGATGGATGTTGCCACGCGCCTCCAGTTTTCCCTGGATATGGCGCCATTTTCCCTGCTTCTATCAATGACCCCCAGGGTAATTGATCCCGCCTGCTTAGCGATTTTGCTAAACAGGACAGGTGCACCCCCAGTCCTAGGTCTCTTTGCCACGGATTTTTCTCCCTCTTGAGACCTCTGGCTCTTAGGGGCTGCATGAGATGCACTCGCATCTCCTTTGGTCGAACCTTTTGTACAGCCATCCAGACCACGTAGCACCCCTTTGGCCCACTCGAGCGTTTTAGCATGTTTCTCAGACAACTGAGAAACATCCTGACCGCCGTAGCGTGCCAAAATCTTGGTTGCCATGCGCCTGTCTGAGTACGCCTTTCGACCCGAGGAAGCCTGCCGTTTGGTATTTTCAGTAGGCTGCTTTTGGGGAGCCTTCGAGGACGCACCAGGAAAGCTAGGTGAGGAGCCCGAACTGGTGCTGGCGATTCCGTCGAGCACCCCCCTCAACTGCTCACTCAACCCTGCCCCCTGCGTAAAGATCCTAGGTGAGGAGCCCGAACTGGTGCTGGCGATTCCGTCAAGCATCCCCCTTACCCGCTCACTCACCCCTGCCCCCTGCCTAAAGACCCGCGCAGAGGCCGGTTCCGGCACTCCTGCCCTCCCATTTGTGACAGCACCTACCCCCAGAAACAGTTGCGTGCGTCGGCTCCGACGCGCTATTGCCTCCCGAAGGACTTTCCGTTAAGGACCCCCCAGGAATACGATAGATAGCACGGGCGGTTTCGCCTCGCCTACCGTGGGTGGTGCTGAAACCACCCCTGATGAGCCAGCTTTGGGGGTCGGTTTCGACTCCCCGCCACCGCTCGAACTTTTTTTTATTTTATTGTTATTTTTGTTTTTGTTTGTGTTTGTGTTTTCATTCTTCATTTTTCACTGGGTCCCCACTCAGAGCCGCTATCCAATACCCGAGCGTGTAGTCGCCTTTAAAATGGTCCCATAGCTACCTCTGACAGGACTATGGCGAGGGTTGACACATGCCCTTATGGGGTCATGTGTTCAGAGCCGACCAGCGCAAAGACGGGAGCCATCTCAACCGCACCTACACCACCAACTTAACGGCGACGGGAGTTGGAACGTACTCTGAGGCCTGCCAGAGTTTTAACGGGACGGGGGTAGTTGCAGCATTAGCCCACCAGCTATTTCTGCTGAGTGTCACCTCAGCATACTCAGGTGGTAGAATACCACAGCCACCAGCTCAGGGATCAACAAATCCAAACGTTTTCCACAGTCGTAGTCAGAGGACGAAGCCAAGGTCGTTACCGTTCAGGTTTTGAGGCCGTGAAGGCTGCAGGCCATTTGGCATTACCCAGGGTGCACAACGCGGAGGCGACCTGCTCTACACCCCGAAAACGAAAATACATTGAAAATGTGCTGAGATATGGCGTTTTTGAATCGCGTTTTTCAATAAAATTCAGAAGTTGGGTGTTTTTCATTAAAATTCTGAAGTAGGGCGTTGTTGAAAAATTTTCTGAGATAGGCTGTTTTCGAACTGGCTGCCAAGATTGGTCGATCTTCCACTCAGCCATCACTGTCTAAAAACCACGTAAATAATAAAATTGTCTGTTTTAAAATATGTTATATATTTTTATTCTAAAAACAAAATTGTATGTTCGGATTCGATGCTTTAGAAATGTGTCGATTTTTTTACACAGAAATTTGGTCACCGTACCTATAACACTATGCGACAAAATTAAGCTTGTTGGCACAGTATTGAGTTAAATGAAATGCATGTTATAGTTTTAGATGTCAATACTACTATGTTAATGGCTTTTTTGGACTTCAGCTCAAATAAGGAAGATATCCTTAATTGAATCCTTAATTAATTTATTTATTGTATTTTGTTTCATTCTTTTCTTGTTTTTCGCATTTTATTTTGATTTTCAAAACCATTGTCATCTTTATCATGTGAAAAATTTACAAAGTTCATGCTTGCATTTATGTCATCAGCTGTAGCCATTATCCACCAAAAAATATCCAACAATAATGTTTATATTTTCTTTCACAATTAACCAGTTAATTGAAACACCAAAGAAAGTGACAAACTGCTGTTATCGAAAACCCACAAAATTAAATAATTCCTCAAGTTGTTCCAGCGATTTTCAGACTAAAACCTTTAGAACCGTCAAATAGTACAATTACACTCTCAAGCGAGAGTAATAATTAACTATAACGATGATTTTGATAATCGAAATTAAAAGCAAAGAAGTAGGAAAGTTTGAACAAATAGTGGACAAAGAATAAAACAAAATTTAACCATATTTCAAAATTGTAAAAATGAGTAATAAAGTCATACTTGAAATTACAAGTGCTTCAACTAAAAATTCATGTCTGGCCACACTATTTGTGGTTCACATTTGAGTAGTCCATTTGCAAAGTGCTCTATGTAAAATTTTTTAGATTTTTAGTTTGTGGTGATAACGTACCAGTATTTAAAGTAGTTTCATGTCCACTAACAACACAGTGGAATATCCTTATATATTCTAAAGAAAATACCATCAAATGTTAGCTACTCTAGCAAAAGTCGCTATAATACTTACTGTATGTGTATATACACATTCAAAAGTCGCTATAATATTTATTGTACGTATTTATACGCGTTCAAAAGTCTCCATCTTCTGATGAACTTAGAAGACTGCAAGGAAACGTGGTAGTTTTGGTGCCTAGTGGAAGACGTCGTAAAAAAGAAGCAAACCAATCTTCATGGAAGAGAGAACGCGAAAAGCTAAAAAAAGCTAGTTATGTAAAAGTTACTGTTTCAAAACACGCTATATTAATTTTTTATGTATAAAATTTGCGAAAACTACCATACTGCGATTTTGTTTTTTAATGTTATTAGGCTCTTTTTTATCCAAATTTTCAGATGATAAAAAAGATACAATTTGGATTTTACTTGTTGTTGTAGACTTTTTTTTTAATTTATGGCTTACTATTATAACAACGCTGGGCAATCGCGGCTCTTTTTACTTTCTCTTAGAACATTTTGGCTCCTTTTACTATTTAATATACACATTTCTTTGCTGAACATTCTTTTCCATTGTGTTGTTTTTTATTTCATTCTTTTTATATAAACATACGCAAATTGAGATTAGAACATTACCCGCTATCTATATATATAAAAATGAAATGTCTTTCGTATGACGGCGATGCCTGACCAAACGTTTCAACCGATTCCAATTCTGTAAAAAGCACATTTTTGGACCTTCTGTGTGGAAAGTTCTTTGATTTAAAAAAATTTTAAATTTATTGTTGTTGTTGCCGAAAAATGAAGAAAGCTGAGACGTCACGATTTCACAATTTCATAGAGTTTTCCGTATATTGAAAGTCACTAAACTACTAAACGGCTAGACCGATTTCATTCATATTTGGAACATATTTCAGCACCTTGAAGGCAAATATTTCGACTAAAAATTTAATCGCTAGATGGCGCTGGGGTCGGGATATTCATAAAAATTGCATTTACTTGCCTATTTGGCTCATATTTAGAATAAAATTTAGCCAATTGAAAATAAATATTGGGACTAAAAATGTACACGATAGGTGGCATTGTGGATGATATATTTCCAAAATTCTTATACACTGCGATAATGATAGATATCTACTATATATTTGTGAAAGTATGTATGTATGTATGTATGTGCCAGGTTGCAGTCTAAACGGGCGGATAGAATCGATCAAAATTTTTACAGAGTATTGCCATGACACCTGGGCCTATAATAGGGTGAAAAAACTTGGGATCCGATAAGGGGGCGTGGCACCTCCCATCAGCCATAACTTCCAGACCATAAGTCACACGAACTTGAAATTCGGTATGCAGACATATCAATGGTAGGTGCTTATACGAGGGTATATATAAACATATTTGTAAAAGGGGGCGTGGCACATCCCATTGGCGCGGAATTTTTTATCAAACTATAACTTCGGAACCGTAAGTCACACGAACTTGAAATTTGGTATGCAGACATATCAATGGTAGGTGCTTATAGGAGGGAATGTATAAGCATGTTTAGAAAAGGGGGCGTGACACATCCCATAGGCGCGGAATTTTGTATCAGCTATAACTTCGGAACCATAAGTCACACGAACTTGAAATTCAGTATGCAGACATATCAATGGTAGGTGCTTATACGAGGGTATATATAAACATATTTGTAAAAGTGGGCGTGGCCTATCCCATTGGCGTGGAATTTTTTATCAGCCATAACTTCGGAACCATAAGTCCCACGAACTTGAAATTTGGTATGCAGACATGTCAATGGTAGGTGCTTATACGAGGATATATATAAACGAGTTTGTAAAAAGGGGGCGCGGCACATCCCATAGGCGTGGAATTTCTTATCAGCCGTAACTTCGGAACCATAGTCCCACGACCTTGAAATTTGGTATGCAGAGATATCAATAGTAGGTGCTTATATGAGGGTATAAATAAATGAGTTTGTAAAAGGGGGCATGACACGTGCTATAGGCGTGGAATCCTTTATCAGCTATAACTTCGGAACCATAAGTCATGAACATGAACATGAACATGAACTTTAAATTTGGTATTGAGACATAGGTATCTATGGGAGTTGTTCAGAGTAAAGCATATATAAGTGGGTTTTTCAAAGGAGGATATACATATATGTAGTCATCTATTAGATAACTTGGATATTTAAAACTGTGTTTTTTCTTAAACCTTACCGTCTTTAGATTACTTTGAAATGGAAAGATTAAATCGTTTTTTAATCCCGCGATGCTGTTAAACGAAAAAGATTCATACATATTGAATAAAACTCCTTCCGAATTAAGTATTCTACCAGAAATGTGCAGCTATACTAAACCTGCCAAGCGAATAGGCAGCTAAACGGAATGTACCGTGGTACACTAATTTTAATTTAGAAATTTGATCGTTACCTTAATCCACCTAATATTAATAATGGAACAAGATTTGTAGTAAAAATTATGATCAATATACATTACTTTAAGCACGATAAAGCTAAAAGTATGGCTCATAAGAATGCCTTAATGTAAACAAAGAAAATAGTTTTCTCCTTTAAATTATGCTGGACTGAATATTTGTATTCTTCTTCTTCTTAATTGGCGCTGTAACCGCCTAAGCGATTTTGGCCGAGTCCAAAACAGCACGCCAGTCATTTCTCTTCTTTGCTAACTGACGCCAATTGAAAATGCCAAGTGAAGCCAAGTCCTTCTCCACCTGGTCTTTCCAACGCAGAGGAGGCCTTCCTCTTCCTCTGTTACCAGCATCGCGGCCCGCGTTGAATATTTTCAGAGCAGGAGCGTTTCTGTCCATCCGAACGACATGGCCAAGCCAGCGGAGCCGCTGAATTTTAATTCGCTGCACTATGTCTATATCGTTGTAAAGCTCATACAGCTCATCGTTAAATCGTCTGCGATATTCGCCATCACTAACGCGTAAAGGTCCGTAAATCTTTCGCAGAATCTTTCTCTCGAAAACTCCAAGAGCCGCCTCATCAGATGCTTTCATTGTCCATGCTTCCGCGCCATACACCAGCACAGGCATGATGAGTGACTTATATAGTGCGATCTTTGTACGACGAGAGAGGACTTTACTTCTCAATTGCCTACTCAGCCCAAAGTAGCACTTGTTGGCAAGAGTGATTCTCCGTTGGATTTCAAGGCTGAATATTTGTATTACTGTTTTATATATTTATTTGTTTACCCCGAACGACGTCGGGTGCTCTGCTAGTTGGAGAATAAAAATAGGCTTTCTGACTTAATGTTCTTTACCGATATGATGGAATATTTGCAAAACTTGAATTGGTCTCTACAATGAGTAAATAAAAATGTTTTTGATTTGTCGCAAAATATTTTATGTTTTAAAACTAAAATACGTCATTTTATTCATGATCTCAAAAATAATTTTTTTTCATCATTTTCCATGGCTAGAAAAAATATTGCACATGATTTAAAAGCAGATTTAGAAAAAAATATTTACCGATTTTAAATTATTTAAATGTACGTTTGCATACTTCATAAACCCTTTTTTATGTAATATAATTGAGGATGAATTTACAATTTCCGAAATATGTACTCCTTTTTATGAACAGCGAAGAAGAGTTGGAGTTTTTTGAATTAAAAGAAGATAAGGCACTGGAAATGCAACATAAAGCTTTCCCATTGCTTGAGTTCCGGCAACAAGTACCAGATTTAAAATATCCGCTGTTGAAAACAGCTGCGTAACGTATATTTTAAATTTTTGGTACAATTTATAACGCTAGGCGCACATTGCATTCGATAGGCTGACCGATTTCGGCCGAATAATTTGACCGTCCGAACTGATGCGCTCACTTAACCAGATTATTTGCCGACCGTATTTGTACGCACAAATCTAGTTTGCATTTCAATTTTGTAAGCAATGAAATATTTCAACGCGGGCCGCGATGCTGGTAACAGAGGAAGAGGAAGGCCTCCTCTGCGTTGGAAAGACCAGGTGGAGAAGGACTTGGCTTCACTTGGCATTCCCAATTGGCGTCAGTAGCACAGAAGAGAAATTACTGGCGTGCTGTTTTGGACTCGGCCAAAATCGCTTAGTCGGTTACAGCGCCAATAAAGAAGAAGAAGAAGAAATATTTTGATAAATCTTAACTGACATACTCTAAACCTGTTTGAATTTATCGTCACTGACGGACGTCAACGGCCGATTTCTGTGCGGTTATCGGTTTATGTGTGAGACCGCTAATATAATCACAAGTGTTTATTCATATCGCCTGCATATAGCCGATGTCGGCCGAGCACAATTCGGCCGATGCCGGCTGCAGAGCGCGTAGCGTATATTTCTTAAAGTCAAAATACCGTTCACAATTATTGAAAGTTATAAAAACTATCAGCTTTTTGTGTTCGCGTACGCAAAAAATTTCCAAAGTAGGGGAAATTGAGAGAGCAAAGTGACATTTCATTTTGGGGGAAAGCTGTTAGTTTCTGCTGGAAAAATTTTAGCCAACAGCAATTTGCCAGCAAGAAAACAGCCGATCAAAAACAGCTGGTTGGAATTTACGTAAATCCCTAAATTGAATTTGATGGTTTGGAAGTTAGAATAGTAAAATACGACTTACTAAACTTGTAAGAAGTAAGTAATTATTCGTTTAGTCAGTAAACCTGTGTCAGGATAAGTCTTCGGAACTTGTTTTCTTACGTTTTCAATTGCATACTTTTGAATGTAAACAAAATTTCAATCAGGTGTTCGTGTAACTTGCAAGTTTGTGCAAATTTTATGTTCGCGTACTATTTTGGATATTTTTCTCTCGTGAGAGAACATATGACATTTCGCCGGAATTTATCTGTTGGACATTTTTTACTGAAGATTTTAAACGAACGTACCTATTGACTAATCAACATTTAACATAACTGTTACGAACGCCTTTAACTGGCGTAAAACCAGATTTTGAAAATTTGGTCAAAGGGATCTTTTCAATTTTCTTTAATATCTATCTTACGTACATTAGAATAATAATAAAATTAATGTTTTCTATTTCCAGTAATAATTATTTATTATTATTTATTTCAAAATTTGGTGTGGTTTCTTGTGGCTCTTTATAGCGTTTACAATTTGCATGTGGCTCTATTCGGCCTCGGCCTTGCCCACCCCTGTATTATAAAATCACATAACGCTGTTTGCAAGTGGACTACTAATTTTTCCTATTAATTGACCATGGGCGTGTTTCTTTATTATTCTAGAAGAGAATAGTCGTGCAGTTTATGAGGAATTATGGTTATAAAGAAACAGAAGAGAATGAAATTATTAGGTATCAGTTTATTAATATATGTATAATAAAATTTTTTCGGAAAACCATTTGCAAAAACTTACTTGGAAAAATTTAAAAAGCAACAAAGTCTAAGCGGTAGAAGTTATAGCAGCTATTTCGGAGATCACCACATCTCCTCATCAGACTTCTTTTTTCTAGACTTCAGCAGGGATCGAACCTGCGTAATCGATGTGCAAAGTCAGAAGCGTTAACCACATTGGGTAAAATCTTGCAATTTCATTCTCTTCACAACTCTCCAAAAATCGCTCTCAATTACGTTATTTTGGAGTACAGGACCATTTTTCCTGTAACTTCCTGCAAGTTCTTGTAAAAACCTGTAAGTTCATTGAGTACTGGAGCAGGGCTAATATAAGATTGCACAAAGAGAAGACGAGAGTAATAGGAAATGTCAAACAATTAAATTTAGCCTCCCATTTTGCAAACAAAAGATGGTATGTTATATCATGACTTTAACGTAAACCTAGCGACGGATGAAGAAGAACCACAGATTATACTCCTAAAAGAAAAACTAAATTTAGGAATATATACAAAGAGAAATGCTCAACTACAAGCTCAAAAACAGTAATTGATGCTGTGTTTTCAAGATATTTTAACGTCCTTGATTCCCAAGTATATACAAGTTTCATATTTTATCAATCATAACGATAATTTCATGTATTAAAAGAATTAAAAATCAAAATGAATAAATTTAAATCATCAAGATGAATAAAATTAAGTGAAATTAATGTTTAATTTCTAACCAAACCTACATGTGTACGTATGTAGCTGAGTCGCCTAATAATAGGTTTATATATAAAAAATTATCCTAATTTTTGAGCTTAACTCCCTAATCTGTAATTACAACAAATAATTTTTAGCAAAAAAAAAACCGACCAAAAAAAATATATATATCTATATATTTCATGATTTAATGATCGGATATAAACCAAATTAGTATGAGATACTACCTTTCCGTTGCAAAAAGAATTATCGAAATCGGTTGACGTGGTCCAAAGTTATGCGGTAACATACACAAAAAAAAAATGCGACGAATTGTTAACCTCCTCCTTTTTTGGAAGTCGGTTAAAAATAGATTAGCCATACGAAATTATAATTATAAAATAACCTCAGATTAAACCGATAACTTTTTGGTCTCCAACCTAGTTTTATCGATTATATTTGCGAAGAAGAGGAAGAATGTCAAATGTAAAAGTAAACAAAAATTGACGCTGGCAAGAAAAAGAGGTTTGTAAAAGTATTTTTAATAAAATAAAAAGATAAAATATATTTAAATAGCATAATATGTGTAGCAAAAGAAGTGGCCATGGCGGCACATTGAAGAAGCTTAACTTTTCATCAAATTTTGAGAATAACACGCACAACCAATTTGACAGCTAATGAACTTTGATTGAGATTATGTATATTTATATTTAAACGTACTTTTATTCTTTGCCATACACATATGTTTGCACATCAAATTTCATGAGTACTTAGTACTCGCGCCCTTTTTTTAATACTTCAAAAGTTATCTGTAGAAAATACATTCCGCACATTATTTACGATGTAAACTCCTGGCGGCACCTTTAAATCATAAAAACTAACAACCTTTCTTAAAAACTACTATTTTGAGTCGCAATAATTAAAATAACTATGATTTAAGTTTTCAAAATTTGGGCATGCCATATGCAATATTTTTGAGGACCAGCTCTAGCCATACCAATATCTCGACTACACTATTACCCACAGTGTTGTGTGCGCGCCGAAGCTAAGTTTAGTGGTTATTTGCTCCATATTGAATAAGGTGGTTTGTTCGATTTTGTTAAAACATATACATAATGTATATGTATATACATATGTACGTACGATACTGAATTGATACAAATTATAATTTAATATTAATAATTATATTATACATATGTACTTATGTAAGATTTAATTTTGCGAATGCATAACCTGGCGGCTGCACATTTGCTCGCTCCCCCGCACCGAGCCACGCCACCGCTCGCGATCTCTGCGTCCCACTGCCCTGTACTCGCGCCAACCCCAATTTTTTTAGTAGATACCTCTAACTTTAGTATTTATTTGAAAAACTCAATGAAATTCAATAAAATTGGCCTACATCGCCATCTAGGGCAGAGTTGATAAAAAAACCAAATTCAAGAATTAATTCCTCGTATCAAAAACCTTTATGCATATGAGTACTTTCTAAGAATACTTTTCAAGAATTTAACCTAATTAAACAATAATTTATGTACAAGGATTCAATCAAGGATATCTTCCTTATATGAGTTAAACTCGAAAAATCCATTAACGTAGATTTGCTGACATCTTAAACTTACTAAACACCTTTTATTTTATGCAACCCCACATCAAATTACTAAAAACCAAAGGCAGTGCAATTTAAATTTGAATAAAAACTTTTACCAGAAATAGTATACATACTTTAAATTTTTATGTGAATAATGAAATTGTTTCACTGTTATTAATTATTGTGTAAAATAGTAGTTCGATATAATGTCTGAAAGCTGTATGCGCATTTGTGGGATATCATCCAATTTCGACCTGAATTTGTTTTTTGTATAAGTGTAAGCTGAAAACCCTGTTGACAGAGTACGTTGTAACAGACGGAAACAAAGTTAAGATGGCCTTTTTAGCGACTTCACGATATTTACTCTTATACCGGGGACAGACATCTGGTATTTGCATTCTGGTAAATTTATTGTGGTATTTCAAATACTGCCATAGTGAAAGACATTAATTTAGTATATCAGTGCCAAATCATATGGTCGATTATTTGACTGGCTACGTTACATTCGTACGCATTTTTTCTACAACATGAATCAATTGTCCATTAAATAACACCAAACCAACTGGGTTTTTAAGTGATATGATTATGTATCTGTAAAAGAAAGGTATGTATTAATAAATCCATGGGTTTCAAAGTTATAAGCATTCGAATATGCACTTACTATGTTACACTATTTGGAAGTTCAATGATGGGTTGTTTCAGAAAGTTTGAAATTTCAATTGTTGTAAATTTTAGGTGTTTGACCATTTGACGAAATACTGGCCAAGTTACACGTTTTCAAAACAGATACGGTGGTTTCTACAACTTCGTTAATCTTAGATAAAAAATGTAAATGCATGTATTGCAGTTCTATAAAAAGTTCTCGCATAAACAATTTTTAACAAAATAAATAGATTTATAAACTCCTCATAGTCTGGTGTAGACTTGTATCAGATTCTATAAAATTGTAGTGATAGCGGCACAATCACTTGTAATGGGGCAGATAACTCATCAGTTTTACATGTTGCAAAAAATTTCATTCAATTCTAGGCAAATTTATAGGCAAAGTCTTAAGAGATAAAGATTTCAAAGCATATTTTACAAATGTTAGTTGCGCTTTATTTCAATAGAATAGTTATCATAATTTAACAGTGTAATGCTCAATTCGCAATTGTTCACGCAAATACTTTCTTAAATATGTCTAATTATTTATTGCTAAAATGCAATGAGAATAAATAGTTATCATCAAGTCAATAAAAAAATTTTAAATAAAAAGAAAAACACTGGCCACTTTATACTTATTTATTTATTTATTTTTAGGTAATTGTGCAACGAAGTCAACTACGATTTCTTTTTTTCCATATGACATCGGTATGACATCGACAATACTAAGAAGCATGTTATATATCCTTCTGGAAAGAGTACTTAAGTATCTTTTTCACTTTTTTATTGGCTACGTCACACTTAACATTTGCGGTACATTTCATTACGCGAGCGAACCGCTTGCTCTAAGATAGACACCGGCTTGCAGCCGCACCTACTGGTGAACAGATGCTGCAGACTTCAGTGAGCCCTTAAACCGAATAAGTCGGAGTGGCTCCACCGAAGCTCCCTCTCTTTCTGCCGTGACCCAAGGCTCCACTCGGATTGGTTACCGCATCTCGCACATGCGCGAACGAGGACGCAAGAGTCGGGATTGAGTATAGCCGTGCACCTGTAACTGCATACTCAGCACCACGACTATACCCCATTGCACTGCTCATGCTCTGCGTACGCCCATGGCAAAATATATAGCTAAAAGTTCAAGTCCGATAACCGGTTTATTCTGCTCTGCTTTGTTGAAAGATTTAGAAGCGAAACATATTGGTAAATCATTGCCATTACAGTTTTGGATTAATATAGCTCCGCACCCGTTTTTGAAGCATCTACATTTATAATAATTTCTTTAGTAAAATCAGAATATTGCAAAAGTTTAGGAGACATTAAGGCTGATTTTAAGTGTTCAAAAGCAGTTTCCCATAACAATTCCACATTTTCTCGACTCAGTTTATTTAATGGTGCTGCCAGCGACGCAAAGTTTGGTATAAACCGCCTATAGTAATTTGCAACTGCAAGGAAACGTACAACGGCGTCTTTAACAGAAGGGTTTGTATACTCTTTGATTGCGTTTATTTTTCTGTCGCCTGGCTACTGAGCATTTGTGACCTATATATGTCACCTTAGAACGAAGAAAATGGCTTTTGGCTTGGTTTAGCTTGAGATTCAATTTCCTATAGGATTCGAACCATTTATCCAGATTTTTTAGATGATTCGTCTACCTACAACCGATAACTATGACGTCATCAACGTAAAAAAAAAAACTTAAATTGGCGAGATACCTGAAAAGGCTATTGACATCATTATAAAAAAAGAGTTTGGTGCTACATCCAAACCAAATAGTAAAACTATCCAGCGAAAAGCTCCCTTGATTTTAAGAGTTCAAAAACCCGTTGTCCCATAGGAATTCGACATTTTTGCGACTTGATCTTGAACTCAGTTGCTATTACTTACATACGACTGGGATGCATTTTTCTAATATCGTAAATTCATATATATAATAGATTGGCTTAAGGCGAATTCTTATAAAGTGATTTGTAGGGTTGCAAATTTGATGCTTTAATCGCATTACGACACATTAGAATTCGAATCGTTTTCTAGTCTTTCTCAAACACTAGGTTTACATATGAGTAGATCATCCTCATTTTCGAGCTTAACTCCCTAATCTGTAATTAGAAAAAGAGATTAGCCATAAAAAATTCGTCCCTCGTTAATATGTAATTATAAAATAATCTTAGACTAAACCGACAACTTTTCGGTGTCCAAGCTAGTTTTATTGATTATTTTTGCGAAGAAGAGAAATGTAAGATTAAGAAATAAACAAAAAAGGACCCTAGCAATGAAAATAGGTTATTAAAGATATTTTTAAACAAATATTTATTAAGTCAAAATGTATTTAATTGCTTCAAATAGCAGAAAAGGGTGATCACGGTGGCACAGGGAAAAAACTTAACTTTTCCTTGAGATGTGAGAATAACAACCGGAACGAATTTGCACACCTATCCTCAATCCAAAAGAAGCTGAATGAAAATGCCTAATAAAACGGTTCCCTGCATCTTATTCCAGCTATTTCATGATTTCAAAATCCATTCCGAATGAAATCTTAGCTGATCGTTTGGAAGTTTTTTTTTCAACAATTACTTTTTGAGATTTATTACTTTTTTATCTTTATGTTTTTGTTAATTTAATGTAACAATGTATTTTATAATTACGAAAAAATGATTATGGAATTGAAAAATAACTGATAATTACTATAAAATGATACAAGAATAATGAAAAAGAACGATTTAGTTTGAACCAAAAAATTTATTTTAACCAAATATTGTATAGTTTAATATACAATGTAAAATTTAAATATGTATGGAGGAGTATTCTACGACCATTCTTCTTAATCTTTCTTGGTAGGAAGGATCATCTATCACGTTGATTTTGTAGCGGTTCCAAACGTTTAAGAAGTCTCTATGAACTGATTCACCTGGCTGCTCCGAACACAATCAAAATCCATCGCCATCCAAAAAATGCAAGGAATGCTCAAGATGTTCAAAAAATACCTGAATTTTCAATGTTACAGAAACTTTTGTACTGGCATAAGCCTTTTTCAATTCTTTAATGAATTTATCTAAATCCTGGCCGGGTGGTGACATAAAAAAACAGCAATCCACAATTTTGTTCACAGCTTTGAAAGCAGAAATGAAAGGTGTAGGTGCAAATTTGCCTACATTTGAATACATTTCTGGATCATCAAGCGCATCTGAATTTTATAGAAGTTGCTTTTGTAAGTAGCGGAACTAATCCGTTTCAGAACAAATGGTTAACATAACCTTGTAAGCCATGTAATTCAGGAATTGGAAATTTTTCAATAACAAGTACATTATCACCTTCTTTGGGGAGAGGTGAGTGATTTTCCATTGCCAGTTTCTTATTTCCACCTCCAAGAACAAACTGCTCATGATCATTTTTTAAATTTCCATAAGTTTTTTTAAGTACGACGACATGTTCCACAAATTCCGAGTGAAAATCGAGAGTCAGACACTTCAAAATTTGCATTTACACGATTTTTTTATAACATTCTCATATTTCTCGCTGATGACATGATGCAATAAAGAAGGTGATGTACGTAGTGACAGCTCGCTTCGCTACTGCCTTAGCTCAACGTTGTATTTTGGAAGTAGAAGAAAAACGGGAAGAAATTAACCCTCTAGTAGGCCAATTTTGTTATGAGTTGAAAAATTCAGGAATGGGTGATTTTAGCACGAGAAATCCAAAACTGATGTCCATTTCGATCTGTGACAGTGACTTTTTCCTACAGGGGAGAAAAACCAAGACCGTCTGGAGACGGGCTCGCCGATATACTTACACATATTTTCAGCTTTCTCATACACAATGTTGACCTACGAACCGGCAATGCCATCTGCAGACGGTCAAAAATGCAAACTGGGTTTAAATATGTCGGCAAGCCGGTCTGTAGACGGCCTGTGTTCGAAAGTAATTTTCTCCATTTCGGATAGCCACACAATTATAAAACTTATATCAAAATACTGTGCTTGTAACTACGAAACCCACTGAATTTTTTTGTATCAAAAAAATTTTCAAAAGAAAAAATTTCTTTAATTACGAAATTATTAAAAAGCAAGAAATAATTAATTTTAACCGTGTTTTCAAAATCTGTAATTCAACTGCCGATTAAAATAAAACGGATTGACATAACAGATTAAAATTTACTTCGCCATAAGGGTACGATTTTTGTCTAAAGATCGTGCCTTACGAATATAGAAAAAAAATTATTATAGGTGCACTAAAAAGGTGTTTAGTTAACGACCGTCTGGAGGCGGTTCTGCCTACTAGAGGGTTAAGGCCGTTTTGGGAGAAAAAGTATTAAAAAAGTATTAAATTTCATACTTTCTTAAAACAATATTCTTATTTTTTATATTATCGCAATCTAATAGTATATAAATAATAATACGATAAAATACAATTTTTGTCTGCTATATTAAAAATTAGTTCATAACTAAGTGCCACCTATTCGAAATTTGTTACAAATTAATTAGAACATGACAATATGGGTACCAAATGGAAGGTATTTTAAAGATCCCTAATTCAATTTTTTGTTTAGACAAAAAGGTAAAATATTACTATTCTTGGTACCCATGAGAAGGTTCCTAAACAATGCTTTCTCTATATACAAAATGTTATCCCTTAGAATAATAGTGTAAGGTTGCCACATATTTTCGATTCTACACAATTTATCTAAAACATCGCAATATGGATATAAAATGAAAGCTGTTGTTGAGAACTATGGTCAGAAAATATTTTCTATCAGGATTGCCACGCTTCTATGTAATACACATTTTTATTTTTTTAATATCAAGCAGCATTTTTTTATATATGCACCGTACATATACGCTCAAGGTATGTACCAATCATTCCAGCTTATTTCGGAATAGGGTTGCCACCTAAATTTTGGAGTAAGAAATTTACTTAATAGATATAGAAATCCATTTTTTTCCAAAATAATTTTTTAAAGGTATCCAGATCTTGAAAAAATTCAAAAGTACGGGGGCAAAGCTCGGTCAACCTGGTACTATAACTTAAAGTGCGGTTAGACGTGTCAGTGCAAACGCTGATATGAAGTATTTAAATATTTAAGCATTAGATATTTAGTGATTGTTTTGTGCGCATTTTAGCTAATTTTTCAATGCAGTAATTTTATTATAAGCATAAGATGTCTGGCCACTTAGTTGAAAGTGAAATTTTCTGAAAATTCTTTGTTACTTGTATTCAGTTGCGTTCCCTAACTCGCCATAAGTTACAAGATTTTACTAGATTTATATTAACTAGAGTGCCTGTTACTGTCGAAATTCGACAGTTTTTCTAGTTTTAGAAGCCTTGGAGAGGTTTACTAACTTAACGCGTAGCAATTTTTTTTTATCTGAGAAGGTCTTTGGAGGACTTCGGCAGGACTTCGAATTGACCCGATACATTCAAGTTTATCGATAAATTTCAATGATTTGGTACATATCGAAAGTTCGATGAATTTCAAGAACACTAAAATTCGATAACTCAACAAAATTCGGTAACTCGACCAATTTCGATAACTGTAAAATTCGATGGCTCGATAAATTTCGATAACTCAAAAATGTAAAAACTTTGGATGCCTTTATAAATTTTTACTTTTGACATCTCCACATTTTTCGAAACTATCTAAACATTTTGATAACTCGTTACACTTTGTTAAGGCGATTCAACTCGATAAGCAGTGATATGTCGATAAGCTTATATAACCTTGAAATTTCGACAAATCGATATATTTTGAAAATTCCATAAACTTCGATTCGTTGAACCAACCAATTTCAGTAGATCAATAATTATCGATAACTCTGTAAGTTGAAAGAACTCCATGCATTACGACACCTCGATAAATTTCGTTAAGTCTATAAATAATGATAATTCAATAAATATCGATAACTTGATACATTTCTTTAACTTGACAAATTTCGTTAATCCCACATGTTTTTATAGCTCGATAACTATCCGTAAATTTGGACAACTAAGTTTCTGTGTCTATAAATTTCGACAACTCAGTAAACATTGATCAGTTGGAATAATTCGATACGTTGCGATAATAAACTTGGATGATTCGATAAATTTCAGTAACCTTTATGGCTGATTTTATTTCGATTCCTATCGGAAAATTTCAACTCTGTTAACCTAATTCTTATGTATTTCTCATTGTCTCAATTTTCGCCTTTATCTCAATTTTCGTCTTTATCTTCACTTTTGCCTTTTTTTGTCTTCATCGTTATCACTTGTTTCTTCATCTTCATATTTATCTTTATTTCAAAGTTTAATTTCAAATACGAAGTAAAACAAAATGCGAAACAGCTTCAATTGTACAGGTTGCAAAAACAACCATACACAAATATGGAAATTTTTAAACGACGATTTTCAACCAATTTCGAAACTATAAAACCTCTCCTCATCTACAGAAAATTACCTTTCAAATGGACAATATAAATGACTAAATCGATAACAAAATCAATTATTTAATCGATTATTATGCCGATAACAATATCCATTATTGTATCGATAACAATATCGATTATTATATTGATTATTATATCGATTGAAATAGCGGTTATTTAATCAATAACAGTATCGATAACAATATCGATTATTTTATCGATAGCAATATCGATTATTATATCGATAAAAATATCGAGTTTTATATCGATAACAATATCGATCTTCATCCTCATCCTTTTCTTCATATTTATCTTTATTTTTGCATATTCCTCTTCACCTTTACCTTAAAGTGTTTAAATTTACTTTGATCTTCGTTTTTGCCTGTACCTCTAGGCATCTTTGTTTTTGTTTTTATTCTAAAACCGCTAAGCCGCTGAGAACTATTTCCATGTGCATTATTCCCCTTGAATTTGACAATTTACTCCCAACCTCTTCATATTTATCTTTATTTCAAAGCTTAATTTCAAATGTGTAGTGAAACAACAGGCGAAACATGTCAAATTGAACATGTTGCAGCAACATGTATACACAATTCGAAAATGTTTAAACGACGGTTTTGGCCGTTATTTTCAACCAATTGTGAAACCATAAAAACTCTGCTCATCTATGCCTTTCCAACGGTGTTCTTGGTTTTGAAATCGGTTCGGTAGAATCGCGAAACGAACGGAGACAAAATTTATGTTAGCGTATTAATATATAGGTGTCTTAATTTCTTATTGAAGTATTTTATGCGGAAATGCATACGACTTCTAAAAAAGAGCTTCTATACGTCAGAACTCAGACCATTTGACTCGCTCAATTGCATCAAACGGTGCAGATATTTCGGGCAGGTTTCCACCAGAGTTCCATTCATGGTATTGAATTTTTGTATATTATATATTATTTATTATTTTTATTGAATGGTATTGGTATGACCAGTAGCAGCAACAACACACACTAACGCTGGGCGAGGTATCACTTGAGCAGTAGCAGCAACAACACACTAACGCTGGGCGAGGTAGCACTTGGGCAGTAGCTATGTATGACCTGCAATACTAAAGTTCACTCAATACGTTTTATTGTTATTAAATGTATAAACTTACTTGGAGGTATTTAAAAAGATTCACTCGCATTCGGGCGATGCAGCACTTGGCCAGGAACAAAACGCACTAACGCAGGGCGATGTAGCACTTGGGCAGGGACACCACAAAACTCAATCGAACTCGGGCGGTGCTGCACTGGGGCATGAACACAATATAAACGAATTAAAACCTGTAATATAAGGTGACCAGAATTTTTTAGCATTCCAGGAGGACAAATTCTCCATATTGAAAAAAGAAAAAAAATTTTATATTATTTATTTTAACACATAAATAACGAATAGTTAACATTGTTTAAAAAAGCAAAAACAATTCAAAGTTGCACTAAACACAAGTTAAACAAGTCAATAGTACACGGCGTTGCATAATTATAAGACCGAAACATATTGCCGTTGCTTTTTGGCAATTTTTTTTTTGTTGTGTTGTTCATTTTCTTCCATATAAAAAAAAAATTCGAACATACTTTGTATGGGAGAAAATGAGTAACACCGTGAAAAAAATGTCAAAAATCAGCGTTATTTTGTACCCATATGAAACTCGCACTTTTCCCTACAATTGCATGGGCTATAAAACTGCATACGCAAAACTTTTCCCAAAATTCTTAAAAAAAAGTATAAAATTTTGGTGAAAATTCGCTGAATTTTTATAACTATAATGAACTATGTTTTTATAAGAAAATAATTGAAATTAAATAATATAAAAACAAATAGTCAAAACTTTTTAATATGTGGCGGTCTTATCAATATGCAACGCAGTGTAGTAATGTCATTACTAATGGGCAAAGTCAAAATTTGGAAAGATTTCTGTGTATTGATGGATACTTAGATTTCAATAAATTTCATATCGATATAACGAAGT
>NW_023458569.1:2385868-2394487 GCF_013731165.1 Rhagoletis pomonella | reverse complement strand
AGTATTCTGCTTTGTAGCCCATCAAATTTTAGTGTAGTAAAGTGTAACCTTGCATCTTAAACGAAAATATTTAAATAGGAGAATACCTTCAAGTCGTGCGTAGAAAAAGTTATAAAAAATCATCGCGATAATCTAAAATTTAATGGGCTATAGAACTGGATATTTATAAACTCTGATTTAAAATATTGAAGTTTTTTTAACAGTTTCTAGAATTCTACTAAATTTCCAACACAGTTAGAAACGTGGATTTATTTGTTTATGTTATAATACTTATGAACCATCCTTAATTAAAAAACTTACGAAAAATATTTAGCATGAAAACCATTGTGAATATTCAAAATTCTATATATTCTTAATTCGATGCCGGAGAGTCTATGCATTACGTTTCAATAAATTTAATACAATTTAACGCTGAGTTATCACAAATAAGCATTTAATATATCACCGTTTTTCTAATTGTTTGAAACGACTTAGTTTAGATTTCTAATTATAAGTATCCCAGAAATACCCATTATACGTAATGTGACCAACCGAACTTCTTTTGGAAATACAGTACTTCTTTTTTCGCTCTTGTACTTTGTACTTCGAAGTACAGTCAAATGTACTTCTTTACGATACTTAGTACTTCAGGCCAAGTGCGTCTCCGATCTTCTAGATGATCGTCATATCGCCTGGGCGATAAATTCGTTCAAACATTTCAAGTCGCCGGGACCGATGGCATCATATCTGCGCACCTGCAAAGGGCTCTGGAGGTGTCATGCCATTGGTTGGCTTCTTTCTATGTGAACTGTACATCCCCAATGCTTGGAGGGTAGTCAGTGTTGCGCTCATCCCGAATGCCGGAAAAGGCTCTCATGTTTGTCCTAGAGAATTTACGCCTATCAGTCTGTCTTCGTTTTTGCTAAAAACGTCACTGCACATAAGAAACGCGATTTATTGTGACTGTCTTTCCAGAGCCCAACATGATTATTGTAAGAAAAGGTCGGTAGATACCGCCTTGCATACATTGCTAAAGTAGTAAGAGGAAGCCTTCACGCATAAGAATTATGCAGTAGAGGCCTTCCTCGATATCGAGGGGGTCTTCAGCAATGTCACTCCAGAGGAAATATTGAAGTCTATTCATAATCTGGGGGTTGAAACCAACCTAATAAGGCGTACTTCGTCACAGAACTGTCGCGGCAGAGTGGGGGAGCGCACAGGCAATAGGCGCACTCCGAAAGGTGGTGTTCTCTCCCCCTGGTCTGGATTGCGATTGTAAATGACCTGTTAGAGTAACTGAAAAAAGCGCGCTGTCGGGTGATCGCCTATGTAGATGATGTGGAACTTTTGGTTAAGGGACGATTTCTAGACACCCTTTTTGATCTGGCTTAAGGTTACCTGAACCAGGTAACTAGTTGGGCGATCAACGGCAAGACAGAAGTGGTCTTGTTTGACAGGAAGTACAAGTTACCCGTTGTGGCCCTCTTCTCGAGTGGGGGTGTTCGTTTGCAGCTCTCAGACAGGGTCAAGTACTTAGGCTTGATCCTGGATAGTAAGCTGTCGTTGAAGTGAAACATTGAGGAAAGAAGGCGTCGGTTGCCTTGTACTGTGTAGGGGAGCTATCTGTAAAAGGTGACGTCTCTCGCCTAAAATAATTCATTAGCTCTATGAACCCAGACGTATGCCTATCTTGTTTCACGAAGCCCTTTTCTGGTGGATTTTACTATAAAAGGCTAAAGTTGTAAAACAACTGGAGCGCACTTATTGGAATTAGTAGAGCTTTAGGAACCACACCTACACCTACACAGGTCCTTAACGTCATGTTGAACACGGCGGCTGCGGATATTGTAGACAGAATTGTCGCAGCACGAAAAGCAATTAGGCTCAGGGAAACTGGGTGGTAACACTGGGTGGAGTTATGGAAGGATTTGACTTCGCCCTGAACACATAGATTACAGCCCTTCTTAAATTGATCCCAGAAGCTCCTTCTCTATCTATACTCTCAAGAGAGGATTAGGTAGGGCATGGTTACGCGAACAAGAGAGCGGTAAACTTCTTGACGGACGGATCAAAGCATGGAGACAGGGTTGGTGGAGGTTTCCTCAGTTGGAAACTCTTCACCAGAACTATGTTTAGGCTTCCGGACTACTGCAGTGTCTTTCAGGTGGAAATAGCTGACATCAAGGAAGTGGTAGACTCACTGCTAAAGGGTATGATGGTGCGCTCGAAATCGGTAAAGGAATGTCTGACCTCTCTATCAATCGCTTCAGAGTTCTTCTTAGTAGGGCTAGTTTAGGAGCCGGACCGCAGCGAAATCGCGGAAAACTGCGTGGCTGATGACCCTAAAAACGTTAGCCCCAGATAATAAGCAAGTAGGAACGCCTCTGTCTCCCTGCGATGCACCCTTGGATGGTCCAGTGTGAGATCGGCGAGCGCTAGAATAACACGCATACTTCGTTTTCGCGATAATGAAATTGCGTGCTCTACTGAATACTTCATAAAATACTCAAAGAAAGCAGTGCTGCTTTTGTGACATAATAATAATAATAGATTGGCGCTTACACATATGTTAGTGTTTGACCGAGCTTCTCCTCCGACATGTAGCCTTGATGTTGTCACACAAAGCGGAGGGACCTACAGTTTTACGCCAGCTCCGACCGGCTATTGTATTTTTATGAGAAGCTGTTTTTCATGGCAGAAATACACTCGGAGGTTTGCCATTGCCTGCCGAGGGACGACCGCTGTTAAGAGAAAACCTTTTTTCTATAATTTTTGCAATGTTGCTTTGACCAGGGCTTGAACCCAGGTGCTGATGAGTGAAAGCGGGCACTGCTTACCACTACACCACAGCGACCGACATAATAAAGGAAAAAGGAGTTTTTCTGCTGCAGAAAATGTTTTTACAGGCCACTTCAAAATGCCTTTTGCAGCGCAAGACACGAGTGGCCCATCGTTATCCCTTAAAGGTGCCGAAAAACACGTTACCTCAAGGGCTAGTGATGGAGGTTCTAACAGGCCATTGTGCTATTGGTATACACGCGGTAAGACTAGGAATTTCAACTGATCTTTTGGTATCAGCTGTAAAGGGGACGGTGAGGGCGAATCATCTCCAACGTCATATTAGCAGCCAAAAATGCTTAGAATTTTAAAGTTTAATATCCGTTCTTAGCCCTATTCACTTTTTATAAACGTTTTTGGATAAAAAATTAACAAGCTCTTAAAAAAAGGGTACAAATGCCACGAACTCATACATCAATTTGGTAGATGTATCGTACAAATGCTGGGAAAGGTTATTAGTCTGCTATTGTGCTGCACATAAATATGTAGATACATGAGATGTTATGACTTTGAAAGGCTGCAGGCTGTGCCTCCCGGAAATATTTTGTATACCAAAAATGTAACATTCATTTATCTATTATTGCAAGAAATATAAATTTTTTTAAAATTGTATCGCACAACCACTTCAATATATCTTTTACTTTGAAATAGTGTTACTGAAGACAAGGCAATTTTTGATAAAAGAGAATTAGCATAAAAAATATGTAAATAAAAAAACAAAAAAAAAATGTTTTTATTTTGAAGGAATGTTTTTGAAATCACTTCAAGGTTTATTTTTTTTTTGTTTAAAGTCACAATGTAGCGGAGGTTTAGCCTTTTTTCATTAAAAAGAATCAACATAAAATAAATTATTTGTAAACAAAAAAATTCCAAAAGAATATAAAAAAATATGGGCAATTCTCAAAAACTTCGAATTTGTTTGTGAAATTTTTGGCTTTTAGCTTTTAGCTTTAGCTGCTAGAATACAACATCCAACGTGGTGCAACGTGTTAAAGCAATGCACCATACGTTTGTAAAGTTTTTTACGCGTATTTTTTTGGAAATCGAAAGTGGGCGTAATTTTAGTTAGATTTCGAAAATTTTCAAAATATATCTTTTTATGCCAATGATTGAATTCAGCGAATTCAGCGTACATGCATAATACGTTAGGTATACATATCGTCGTTTAAAGTGCAAACCACGTATGTGAGGTAGCATAAATTATTTTTTAGAGAGTAAAAACACTCATATTTCCAAATGGTTCTCTTTTTTATAAAGAAATCGCATATCTGGATAGTATATTTCAGGACGAATAGATAAGGATTGAGCCAAGAGCTTGCTCACAGCAAATCCAATTTTCGGCAGCCAATGTCAGTTACGCGGTTTTGCAGAATGACCATACGCGGTTGTACTTTAAACGACGATATGTATGAATGCAGATATGTAAATGCGGGTTCGCTTTTCGCGCGACAAACTTTTTTAAAAACGAGGTTAATCAGTACAAATTTTTGGTAATTTTCATTAGAGTTTGAGTAACTCCTTTCACTATTTGGTTTTCAGTAACTTTAACGAAGGCTTAACTTATTTAATTTTATCAATTTTAGTGCAGTTTTTACAAAATTTTCTTGCTAAAAAATATTTTGTTAAACTACTTTATTGTATTCTTTTGATTGTACATGTTAAATAAAAGCTTGTTTCAAAAAAATATTTGTTTTCCATTATTTTATTACTTTTGTGCACGCATCGTAACCTTTTAAAGAAACTGTTTTTTGAGCTATCTTCTAATGAGAGCACATAAGCCTGCCACATCTAGATTGATTCCTTTTATGCTCCAGAACACTATAACAGTTGTCCGATAATAATTTTAGGTATGCACCAGCTACAGTTTACTATAACAGCCGCGAGTGTCAGAATTTAAAAAAGGAGTCACGCCATTTTGACTCTTCATAACTTCTTTTCTAATGCAAGCACATCAGTGTGACCATTTTGTGAGTAATTCCTCAAAACGTGAGTATTTTTAGAGGATATTTATTTTGAGGAATTTTCTCTCGATATATTTGCAGACAACAAATGCAACCATGTTTTACGCAACAGAGTTGTTTAATCGCTCTGCAAATTTTTGGGCAAAAAGCTTTCCGAAGTTTTATAAAGAGCGAAATACACCACACAAGCGGCTTGTCAAACATTCTTCAAACCTACTTTTCCCCTTTCGCTATACACAATGCAAACATGACTTGTTCAAGCAAAGAACTTTAGTTTTCTTCCAGTTCACAATGTAAAACAGTTTGATTTTCTTCGATTTTTCTCTATTGCGTCCTCATTCGGTGAAAATTCCGTTGCGAATGAGGCGATTTTACTATACACAACGTAAGCGGTTAGATCAAACGTCAACATGGCGTGACCCCCAGCACGTTAGTCGAATAAGACCAATTCTTGTTAAAAATTCTGGGTTCAGCAAAAAGGCTTGGTGCATATTATTAGATAATGAACGCAACGCAAAAGATAAAGTCAAATATCATTTCTCGCAGCCCTTTAGCTTATCGTTAATCTAAAAGTTATCTTTTTTCAATAAAATTTTAATTGTTCTCTTGATAGTTGCACTGGCCTATAGTCAAAAGATGTAAAGAACAGCATTAATATTGCTGGGATACAAATTTAGGAACAATTTCGGTAGCTCTAATAGAAAAGCCATTATTTTCCATCGTGGTGGAAAAATTTCGTTTATGGAAACACTGAACAGGCACAACTTCTAGAAACATGCATACAATATAAAAATTGCAAATATAGGAAAATGACAAAAAAAATCTTCAACATTTTATTTTTTATTTTAAAATAATTTGTTTATAATCTGAATGATTTTAATCATACTGTTATCATAAATCAGTAACAGTAAGTCTCGTCTTCAAGTTGGTAATTATTACGTACGGATCGAGTAACATTTACCAGAATAATATCGAAAAACTTAAGTGGATCTCCAGTTTTTATCTAAAAAAATTTATCTTCAATTGTATAAATAACTTTTAAATGAAAGAACCGAATTACAGAAAAGTGTGCCAGGGAGTGACTTTTTTCATTCAAGCTGAATGTAAAGCAATATCGTTCAATTGGAGAGTCCTCAAAAGGATTTCCCAGGATATGTAAAAGACTATTGCATTCACCTACAGCCACTTTTTCACATTATGGAATTAACTAAAATGTTTATGTATTTATGAAATTTGCAACATATATCGTGTATATACATTTAAAAATCATCGCAATTTAAAATTTTTAGAGTTTTGAATTTCTTGAAGTTTTCCATTTTAAATAACTTGAGTGGAATTCCAAAATTTTCTAAACTTTCAAAAGTTTGTGAATTTGAGAAATTTTAGTAAATCACAATAATTCAATATAATGATGAAAACTAGATTTCTAGAAATTTTTTATTTTTCAAATATTTGGAGAATAGTAGGAGTTCTAACAAATTTTTGGAATTTCCCCAATTTCCCCTACCTGGGTCCGCCACTGTAAAACTACTACAGTATATTTTGCTTAGCTGCCCATCCTTCTTTACACGAAAAACTTGTGCGCTTAACCGAAAAAAGCTCTTAAGCGGTTTTCAGCTTACACTTATACAAAAAACAAATTCAGGTCTGAATTGGATGCTATCCCAGAAATACGCATACAGCTTTCAGACATTATATCGAACTACTATTGGAAAACTGATTGGCAACACTGTAACACTAAGTGTAATACTTTAATACTCATGTATCTACATATGTATTTTCCCCTCTATTAGTTCTTACAATAAATCTTGTGTTCTCTTTTTACTTGGATTTTCATACAAGACAGACGACGTGTTTTTCTTGTTTATTTCGCTGATAGGTAATTCCATGTTTTATCAAACTAAAACTATCAGGTTATGGGCCATCCGCAGCCTATTTTAGTAAGAAATAAGAAGTAACTATACCTAGTTTCTGCTCTCATAAATATTTTTTTGGATTTTTTGTAAAAAAGAGGACATTCGTGTGGTAATCTTTTGCCGGTACTTTTTTTTATCTAAACCATATGGTTGGTGACTTCTATAGTGCGTCCAGAACAAATCCAGAAAAAATCCGAAGCCTTAAAAGAAGAGTTAAGCGACGTACATAACGAGAATCTCGACGAAAATTCGACTACAAACTCCAAGAATTAAGAAATTATGTCTAGTTTCCAACTACCATTTAGTCGCCTTATAAGTAGGGAAAACTACTCTGAATGGAAAGTCGGCGCGAAAGCTCATATGATAATCAGAGGCTTGTGGCTCAATTGCACAAAAGAATTGCCAGAGACGGCAGATGAAAAAGCAAAAGACCAAGATTTGAGAGCAATAGGTGAATTGACGTTGTTATTAGAGCCGTGTAACTACACGCACTTTGAATCGGCCAAGACAGCTTATGAAGCATGGTGTGCCATTACAAAAGCGTTTGATGACACGGGAGTCGGTCGTAAGTTGGCACTGTTGAGAATCGATAATGAAAACTATTTAAAACCAAAATTAATGTATCTATTCCCGAAAAGAAATATCTTCGTTTTGACAGCTCAAAAAAATGAATGAAGAAAAAGTAAGAAAATTTTTGAAAAATCATTGAACAGTAAAATGTAAAAGTAAAAGTGAATTATGTTTACGAAGTAAAGTGCCTTTAAATCAAAGTGTTTCACCACACTACCCGGCGATCGGAACAGTGCCATATTCGGGGTCACCGCTTTTGTTGAGAATCGATAATGAAAACTATTTAAAACCAAAATTAATTTATTTATTCCCGAAAAGAAATATCTTCGTTTTTACAGCTCAAAAAAATGAATGAAAGTAAGAAATTTTTTGAAAAATCACGGAACAGTAAAATGTAAAAGTAAAAGTGAATTATGTTTACGAAGTAAAGTGCCTTTAAATCAAAGTGTTTCACCACACTACCCCCTTCCTAACTTTTGTTGAGAATCGATAATGAAAACTATTTAAAACCAAAATTAATTTATTTATTCCCGGAAAGAAATATCTTCGTTTTTACAGCTCAAAAAAATGAATGAAGAAAAAGTAAGAAAATTTTGGAAAAATCATTGAACAGTAAAATGTAAAAGTAAAAGTGAATTATGTTTACGAAGTAAAGTGCCTTCACCACAGCACTATTGCAGCAATTTGTTTCGATCAAGCAAAAAGATTGCGTCTCAATGGAGGACTATGTTAACAAAATGAGTACATTGTGGTCGAAAATTAAAACACACTTTAAAATCGACGAAGAAGTGGCGGGCTTCTTAATGTTAATGGGGCTACCCGCTGAATATAAGCCGATGGTTTTGGCTGTAGAAAATTCAGGTAAAACCATCACGGTTGATTACATTAAAAATTTGTTGTTGCAAGGTTTGATGCTAGATAATGAAACTAGTGACATTAATGAAACAGCTCTAATAGCGAAAGGCAAAACTACTAGATACAAAACAGTAAAACATTGTTTCGGCTGTGGCTCTACGAAGTACTTTGTATAAAACTGTAACGTTGCAAAGGCAAAAAAGAAACAGTATCGAAAAAGCGATAAACACGAAACTATATTGTTTTCATCGATGTTAGCACAATCGACCGAATTGTCTTCACATTGGTTTATCGATAGCGGCTGCACAGCTCACATGACAAAAGACAAGTCGATTATACAAGACAAACAAAAAGCTACTCAGAAAGAAGTAATTGTCGCAAACAAAGAAAAAATGCAAATAGATTGCGCAGGTACGGTAAAGCAGTTGTTTCTAATAAACGGTGAACATAAAAAAATTAGAATAAATAATGTGAACTTCGTGCCAAATATATGTGCAAAT
>NW_023458569.1:2383685-2385858 GCF_013731165.1 Rhagoletis pomonella | reverse complement strand
AGTATGGTAAATGATTTGTTTAAATTAGACATCGTTCGCACCAAAAATTCAATGACTGCTGCCGAACCGAGGATTTCATTAAAAGTTCAAAGAAAACATGGTTCTTGGACATGCTAGCTTTGATTATATGAAGTTTTGGAAAAATGAACTGAACGATTTTGCGATGCCAAAGCCCGGTATTTGCGAAATATGTATAAAAGGTAAACAAAATCGCGTTCCTTTCAGCTATAGCGGGAAATGAGCCTCGACGTTAATCGAACTCGTGCACAGTGGCGTATGCGGACCATTACCAGAAATTCGTTCAGTGGGTGCAGATTCTTTGTCACTTTCATAGACGATTTTTCCGGAAAATTATTTATCTACATAATGTGTTCGACTGTTTCATTAAGTTTAAATCGTTGGTCGAGAAGTAAACTGGTCTCACAGTAAAAAGATTAAGAACTGACAATGGAACTGGATATTGCAACAAGAAGTTCCAGAAATTTTTTGAAGTGAATGGTATTTTACACCAAAAAACAGCCGCATACAGCCCACAATAGAACGGACTTGCCGAGCGAATGAATAGCACGATATTGGAGAAAGTGCGCTGTTTGCTCATAGATTCTGCCTTACCCAAAATATATTGGGCGGAAGCGGCGTCTACAGCAGCTTATATCTTAAACCGCATTCCATGTAAAAGGTCTGGTGAAAAATCACAAGAAGAACTGTGGACCAATATTAAACCAAACTTGTCGTTGCTTAAAGTATTCGGTTGGAAAGCGTACGCACAAATACCAAATGAAAAGCGAAAGAAGTTAGACGAAAAGTCCGTCGAATGTATTTTCATAGGTTATGCCTCAGAAGCCAAAGCATACAAGCTATATAACAAACGTACAAACAAAGTAATTGTTAGCAGAGACGTGATATTTTGTGTATCGAATTGTAGAAACCAGGCTACAGATTTTAAAACGTCTGACATTCCCTGGCCATATTCAGAAGTTGACAAGAAAGATAATTGTGAATCATGGGAGGAAGACACGCCAACAAATGTGTCGGTTACAAGCGACATTTCCAGTGATTCACAACTACTTACACCAACTGGAAACAGCAGCAGGGACCAATCTGTTAATGAGACAATAACGACTTCGTCGAATGGTGGCAATGATAGTTCAATGGTAGAATGGGTGCCAACCGATGCAATCGAAATACGCGAACTGGCTCAAAGCTTTGAACCGCGTGAAAAATCAACACGAAACCAAATTATAATGTTTTTGCATACGCTTTCAGTGCATGCGAGCCAACCTCATTCCGACAAGCTATATCCGGTAATGATGCTCATGAATGGAAGTGTGCGATGAAACAAGAATTCGACTTTAACTGAAAATCATACATGGGAGCTAGAAGAGCTGCCCGTGAACAAATCACCTGTAAAATGCAAGTGGGTGTATAAAATTCAAAGGGATGCCAACGGAGCGGTTTTGCGACATAAGGCGAGGCTAGTTGCTAAAGGCTTCACACAAGTCGTGGGAATCGACTACCATGAAACTTTTTCGCCAGTGGTACGGTTCACAACCATACGTTATCTGATAGCAATTGCAGCAAAATTTAATCTAAACATTCGTCAGTTAGATGTTGTCACGGCTTTTCTGCATGGCGAACTTGAAGAGGAGATTTATATGACTCAGCCTGAAGGGTTCCACGATGGCACAAACCGCTATTGTAAGTTGGTTAAATCAATTTATGGGCTGAAGCAGTCGAGTCGGGTGTGGAATTCAAGGCTCAACGGGGTGTTAATAAACGTTCAGTAGTGGACCAATGTGTGTATTTTTTCGTAAATAGTTCACGTATATTCATTGTAGCTGTTTACGTAGACGATATATTGATTTTTATCATCGACAAAGAGATGGTGAAAAGTCTTACTGACACACTCTTCGTCAAATTTAAAATGAAAAATATGGGAGAAATTTCATCTGTACTTGGGATTCGAGTTACACGTGATAAAAAATGCAGGTACTATATCGTTGGACCAAACACAGTATGTAAAGGACCTTCTATTCCGGTTCAACATGAGCGATTGCAAACCGACCATCGCATCCATGGATGGTAACCAAAAATTGTCAGCGAAAATGTGTCCGAAAGATGAAAAAGAGGCGGCCGAAACATGGGCGTAGCCAGGTAGGGGCGGGGGGGGGGG